>NC_133378.1:19061054-19361054 GCF_049309525.1 Garra rufa | reverse complement strand
GGGTGTAAAGTTATCTTCCTCATTCTCAACGAAAGTAGACCAAACGTATGAAAAATCCACAGGCCTCATCATGCGTATTTTACAGCCCGCCCTAACTAGCGCCTGAAGTCCAGCTTGTATCTCTGGTTCCTCCCACTCGAAGAGACGGGAGCAGTGGATGTTAAGGCGCATCATGGTGCGTGCTCTCAAGATCTCTACGAGCTTTGCAGCGCAGGATGTGCAGGGGCTCGAGGACATGTACCAGGTCACTGTGTAGCGGAGTGACTTGTCGTAGTAGGCCAGCACCTGTTGAAAGAAGGCCTCTTCGGCGTGTGAACCCGAATGCTCATCCTCTAGGTAACCACGAAGGCCATCTGGTTCTCCAGAGCCTCCTTGAATGTCTACCTGGTAGCACAGGAAGGTCTTGTTGCGCCCGGAGGAATATTCCACATTTTTAAATTGGAATTTAAAGAAAGTCGGGTTCATTCTGTCTCTGTGGGAAGAAGGAGGACATTTGGAGATAAGACTTTTATCACAAACTGTTGTGAGAAAGTGTGACTTCAGAGTAAAGTAAAAGCTGGAATACACTGACTTCATTACTGAAGATTTTAAAATACGCTTGGCATCGTTGTAAATGGTTATAGAGGAAAAAGAGATTGACACACTATCAGACTTTAAAGTTGTTCCAAACATGGCAAACACACAAGATGAAACTGCACTAGTGTAAACGTAGCCTGAAGCTCAAAAATGAATGTCTGTGCCCATCATACACTACACAATTTTCTGTAAAATGTCTCAACTCCAACTGCTCAGTATCTGCAGACTGGCTTTAACTTTCAGGTACAGCCATCAACTACAAATATGGGCAAAAATCTGTGCAAAACTTGTGTGGTGTATTCCAGCTTTGGACAAGAAGTGCATCTCTTTGTGTGGCCATTAATAGGCCTCAAAAGGACTTAATGGGCTTGTATTGATCATTTTGTTTAAATAAAGTCTTATAAAATCTCAGGTGGGTTTTCTCTTGTGTTTTATGATGTTTAAAAAAAGAAGCCATTGAGTGGTAACACCAAAACTGTGGCAGAACTTTTTTGGCCCTCGTGTACACCACATGGATTTCAGCAAATGGCCACCTGAACATATGCACTTGCTGAACAGTTTTAAAACCAGATATTAATAGGGAATTGCCCCTCGCAGGAAGTTTGACTAACAGGCAATCTGACCAATCATAACGCAGAATCCGCCATTTTTGTCTGACAAACAAACAAACCAGACCGAAGAGTGACATTAGATTCACATTGGTGGACTTGAACTTGAATATGGTGTGTATTGATGTTTTTCTGCAGTTGAAACGATACCTTTTGATGTTCATTCATGTTTATTTTGCGCTATAACTAGTTAGGAGGAAGAGATGATCGCTTCACATGCCGCTTAAACTGAGGCGCTACAGTAATCTGTCACGACACATTAAAGAGCTACAAAACGTTATCATGAATTTCGTTCAAATTACACCATTTGAAAGCTGAGACCTAAAGTAATCTGCTCTGTCTTGTCTGCCATTGTGCTGTCAGTGTCCCCTTTTCTCTGCAATGTAATTTTCTCTGTGTGAGAACATGTTTTGTGGTGTGAGAGCACCATGGCTTGTTTGACATAGCTACAGTAACATTCGGGGGTAGGTTTTTGCGAAGGGTCAATTAGTCTGCTTTAACTGCTTCCACTTTTCTGGAAAGCTTGTCCACTAGAATTTGGATGGTTGGGTTAGGGTTAGAGATTTGCTTCCATTCAAATGTAAGAGCAATTCATCCCAATTGGATTTCATGTCTAGGTTTGTACAGATCAATCATGGGCCTCAATTGTACCCTGTTGAAAATCTTTGCATGTCTGTATACTGGATTTTATGCTACTGTCACTGTGGGTATAGCTGAAATAGCCAAACTGGTTAATTAGAAGGCGGTGTGCATATACTTCTGGTCATTCTGGTGCCTTATAAAAAGTGCCTGCATGATGTTCATGGTTTAGGAGTACTACTCCATGGCAGAGACAGGAAACCTCTTAAAGACATTAAGAGAATTTGATTATATTGAGTGGCCTACAGGAAAGTCCCAACTTCCTTAAAACACTGGGATTCAAAGCAATGTCCTGGATTGGTCTAATTTATAATGTTACTACCCCAACGTGTTGGAATTTCAGATCTAACTCTTGTCAGAGTTGGTCCCACCAAGCGTTAATTCTATAATGCTAAATACAGAAACAAATACAAATACAGAATCTTATACAAACTGGATCCAACAGTAATATTTCTATCACTCAGCAAGAACCGTGGTACACTCTCATGAAAAAAGGGTCCTGGACCGCTTAGCGTTCACACTGGCATTTTTGACAGCAAACCTTAAGATACCGAAATTAATGACATAGTAAGAGACCAATCTTTTTTAGCGGCCTCGGTCCACTTGTTTGGTGCGCACCAGGGTTCGGATGGCAGCATTCACACTTACTCAAATGAACCGCATTAACAGAGCAATCGTACCCCAGTTCGTTTTAATTGAACCAAACATAACAAGTGTGAGCACACTATTAGAGTGGTAGTATGGACCCTTATAGGGGACATCGGATGCAAAATGCACTTTTATATGATGTTTGCATATTAACAGTGTGTACACAACCATGCTACAAAAACAAAACCCATTCACTCCTGTTTTAATCCCCAAAAAACTCAGTTTCAATTATCAAGCCGTTTTGATTTTCGAAGCAGTATGAAGTCATACTGTTCAGGCTCCATCCACAACCGCTGACAGATTGTCCCGTATTTGCATATTTCCACCCTCAGCCAGCTGTATGCTGTCCACCATTTTCTCCGCGCTCGAGCAGCTGTAGCTACAACAATATCTTCAAAGCAGTGCTGGTGTTTTGTAATTGGATGTAAAAGTGAACATAAAAGTCTTCATTTTCTCCTGACACTGAGGATGCAGTGGATTACCTTTGGTAACATGCCGCCAAATACACAAAAAAACAAGAGAGGGGGTGGAGTAAGCAGTAGCTCATTATCATTTAAAGAGCCATGCACCAAAACGGGTCGCTGTGAACGGAGCTGTTTTTGAAAAGGGTGTTGTTTTACACAACCATAGAGAAATTTTAACCAAAGTATTTTGGAGACATTTCATGAAGACCCTAAAGAATCATACCAACTTGTGAAAAATGGGCTTCCGATGTCCCAGGTATGAACTGTAAATAAGGCAAGTTCTTCCTTTAAGGCTATAGAGCCAGTGACAAGCTGTTGTATCCCTATAGGTACCATTTTTGGCACATTTTGGATGGAAATATTACTGTGGTGGAATGGAAATATTACTGTGGGATCCAGTTTGTGTAAGTGAAAGATGTTTGACGTACCCTACAATGATTTCAAACGGAGGCAGTTCCATAGGCTCCAGCTCAAACTCTTCATCTTTAACAGGGCGTTCGGCACCTTCTGCTACCTCTCCATTTCCTTGAGGTGTCTCCTCATTTTTTTGCTCACTTTCTGGGGTCTTCTCTGGCTTCTTTGTCACCTTTTCACTTTTATTTTTTTGCTCAGTTTCTGGGGTCTTCTCTGGCTTCTTTGTCACCTTTTCACTTTTATTTTTTTGCTCAGTTTCTGGGGTCTTCTCTGGCTTCTTTGTCATCTTTTCACTTTTTTCTTTGTTTTTTTCTTTCTCCTTTTCAGGTTTACTCTCTACTTTCTCCACTTTCTTTTCTTTCTTCTTTATCAGACCGCCTTTACCGGGGGTCTTGCTGTCCTTTCTGTCCGCCATGACTTGATGAAATGAGTCTGCTAGCTGTGAGTGTGTAAAGGGTGCTGTTGATTTAGTACGTGAGTCAGAGAGATGACAGTCTGAATATGTTCCTAAGTCTGAGAGTTAAAGATGAAGATAAAGATAACTCGCTGTCACAAACAGGAGCTGGTCAGAGCGGGTGGGAGACTGAAGGGCAGCTGCTCTCTTGTTTCCATGCTAAATAAAGGACAACGTATAATGGGGGGGTGGAATTTTATATGTTCATTGTTTAAACATGTCACTGCTCCATTTTGTTCAACAGGTGCATCTAGCAGACATTTTCTTCTTGGTCAATTTCAAATGTGTAATAAGCATTGACACTTAATGCAATCTAGCCTAGATTGATCAGGTATTTGCCTTTCTGTTTGATCAGGATATTATTGCTGTTCACACACCAACAACAGGCAGTTTATTAATAACTGTAGTTTGGCAGAGAGTTCAGAATGACTCAGTCTCTTCACATAGTGAATGCCATAGTTCAGTTTAGGTCTTTACTACCCTCACATCAAGGTGGTCTAAAGGTCAGCATGGCACTGAAGAATCAGATATTTGCTCTCTCTGACCCTTGAGCAAACTGTGTAATTACTGTTTACAGACACTTAAGATGTTGAGATGGAGGAACTGAGTCACCCTGAAGAAGGTAAGTCACAGATGTGAAATACAGTGTATTTTAGGATTAGAATCCTGTACAGAGGGCTCATGCCCTCACTCTACCAATTCGAGTTATTAGTACTGTGTTACTAGTTCCCTGCCAGCTTTTGTACACATTCTTGCCACAGCTGGGAAACCAGGGAAAGTCCAATGGATTTGGCAATGCTCAGTCAGGACACTAGCTTACTGGCCAATGTAGACTGTGTACTACCTACTATTTTTAAAAATCTTATGCAAAACAGAAGGTGTTATTCCATCATAAACAATTTCAGTAGTTGTCAAATTACCTCATCAAGTATGCTTGTTTAACTTTGAGTATTCTAAAATGCACACTGTAATTTATCAAATAGTGTGATTGGTTATATTATCTCAAAATGTTAAAAAAAATTAAAGATTACAAGATTAAAGTCATAATTTTTCAAGAATAATGTCAAAAATACAAGAATAAAGTAAAAGTGTTTCGGGAATAAAGTCCTTGTGATTCAGGAATAATGTCGTAGTGTTTCGGGAATAAAGTCGAAATTACGAGAATAAAGTCGAAGTGTTTCAGGAATAAAGTTGAAATTACGAGAATAAAGTAGAAGTGTTTCGGGAATAAAGTCAAAATTACGAGAATAAAGTCGAAGTGTTTCGGGAATAAAGTAAAAATTACGAGAATAGTAGTAGTCGAATAGTCAAAGTGTTTCGGGAATAAAGTCGAAGTGTTTCGGGAATAAAGTAAAAATTACGAGAATAGTAGTAGTCGAATAGTAGTCAAAGTGTTTCAGGAATAAAGTCCAAGTGATTCGGGAATAAAGTCAAAGTGTTTCGGGAATAAAGTCGAAATTACGAGAATAAAGTCAAAGTGTTTCGGGAATAAAGTCAAAATTACGAGAATAAAGTCCAAGTGTTTCGGGAATAAAGTCCAAGTGATTCTGGAATAATGTCGAAGTGTTTCGTGAATAAAGTCGAAATTACGAAAAAAGTAGTAGTCGAATAGTAGTCAAAGTGTTTCGGGAATAAAGTCGAAATTACGAGAATAAAGTAGAAGTGTTTCGGGAATAAAGTCAAAATTACGAGAATAAAGTCCAAGTGTTTTGGGAATAAAGTCCAAGTGTTTTGGGAATAAAGTCCAAGTGTTTTGGGAATAAAGTCCAAGTGTTTTGGGAATAAAGTCCAAGTGTTTTGGGAATAAAGTCCAAGTGTTTTGGGAATAAAGTCCAAGTGTTTTGGGAATAAAGTCCAAGTGTTTTGGGAATAAAGTCCAAGTGATTTGGGAATAAAGTCCAAGTGATTTCAGGAATAAAATCCAAGTGATTCTGGAATAAAGTCGAAGTGTTTCGGGAATAAAGTCGAAGTGTTTCGGGAATAAAGTCGAAGTGTTTCGGGAATAAAGTCAAAATTATGAGAATACAGTCAAAATTACGAGACCGATTATTTAGTGTGTTAAGACTTCAATGTATTGTCACAAGCCGCAAGGTTTACTGCCATTATATGACTCTCAGACTGCAACGGTTTGAGTTAAAAATCTTTGTTTGTGTTCTACTGAAGAAACAAAATCACCTACATCTTGGATGCCCTGGGGGTAAGAAGATAAGCATAAAATTTTCATTTTTGGGTGAACTATCCCTTTAATAAAGGGAGCACTCTGCGCCATAGCAGTGGACGGCACAAAAAGTATATATATAAAATAATGTATAGCAATATAATAAAGGTTAGAGCTCCCTCACTAATTTAAGAAGCACCCTCAGTGATTTGATTCTGGAGCCTCAGCTATTTAATTGTTTGTATTAGTGCAAAATGTGAATTATATTATCTCTCAGCACTATTCTGCTAAATATGACTCTTAAGGCATAAAGATATTAAAATGTTACTTATAAACATTAACATCATGTTTCTGAGCTGTCTTGAGACTGTTTATTGTGAAAACTACTATACAAATAAATTTGACTTGACCTATATAAGCTACAAAGGTTATTGACCATAAAAAGCAGGTACATCACTAGGGTATTTATTTTTAGAGTCATATAAGATCTATTAAGGTTGTATACCTATATAGAACACATTCACAGAACAGAAATGCTGATGATACATCAGTTGTGAATAGTTTAAATATAGCTCTGTACTGAAAATAGCTGGAGTCATGTATTCTACATTATACATTATAAAAGTGCACGTACTCATTGTGTAAAATACAATATCTCACCTTTGGTGAGTCACCTTTTTTGTATAAAAGCATAGTTACTATTTCATTTAAGGTTGATTCATTTACCGTTTAAATAACATGACTAAGGCCTGGATTTGTACATTTTTATTTTCTGCTTTTTAATTTTTACTTCCTTTCTTTTTTATGTGTGACCCTGGACCACAAAACCAGTCATAAGTGTCAATTTTTTAATAAAATTGAGATTTATACATCATCTGAAAGCTGAATAAATAAGCTTCAAATGGCCGGGAAACAACTATATGAAAATCTGGAATCTGAGGGTGCAGAAAAAAATCTAAATATTGAGAAAATCGCCTTTAAGGTTGTCCAAATGAAGTTCTTATCAAAGCATATTACTAAGCAAAAATTAAGTTTTGATATATTTATGGTAGGATAAAAATATCTTGATGAAACATGAGCTTAACTTAATATCCTATTGATTTTTTGCATTAAGGGGAGACACTGCAGGCGAAAACACTGTTTTTTCATGCACCTATCAAGTTTGAGATTTTAGGCTTTTTGGTTTTTCATAGTGTTTTTTCAGACTAGTGAAAAGAAAGCATCCAAAAAACACTGTTAAGTGTTTCTTTTATAGCACTTTATTTATTAGTGTCAATAGATTTCAATTACAATGCATATTTTTAAAGGCTGTTCTCTCAAAATTATTTTTTTCTTCTACACTGAGCCATAAATCTCCACTTCAGTAACACTTACACACACCAAACTTTACATTTTTATTCCTGTCTATATCCTGAAGGTTTTTTCATGAGGGATTTGTTCATATATAATTAGCTTGATTTGACAATGACAATAAAGATCTATCTATCTATCTATCTATCTATCTATCTATCTATCTATCTATCTATCTATCTATCTATCTATCTATCTATCTATCTATCTATCTATCTATCTATCATCTTAATACATTTTATTCCCCAAAAAATGGTGTTTCCTGTCTGTTCTAAGTTTTTTTCTGAATTATGGCATGACGAAATGTTACCCAAAATACCCTCTGTAAAAACTTTTGACTCTAATGTCAAAAAAATTATAATTAAACAAGAATTTTGAAACCGACTTGATCCAGTGTTTAGAAATGTTTGCAAATTACCACATATTTCATTAAATAATGCCTAATTTCCATATTTAAATCTAACATTTTAGAAAACTTATAATACAAAAAATGTTTGCAATTATCAATGTAATCAATCAACTGGGTAAGTAAGGTGATAACTATTAGTTAATTGTTTTACCCTATTTACCTGCAGTGATCACCTTAAAGAAAAATCGGTAATTTTGAGCTATGCAATGTTTTTTTTTTTTTTTTTTTTTTTGGCTATTGCTACAAATATACGGTTTTGTGGTCCAGGGTCACATATTTGTACTGCAGTCTGTTGCTGTTTTATCTACAGTGGATTTATTTATGGTGTATTTTGACGCTGCAGAGGAGTGAAGTTAAGGAAGATTTTGAAGTTCATTGATGTTAATGCGCGTTCGCGAGTATTGAGCTCTCGCTGAACTGCTGCTTCTCAAACAGTCAAGTGAAATGTGTCGAGCTTCTCTTCTTTGTTCGCGTTAATTAATCAGTAAGCTACATTCATTATATTCTATTACGACTACAGCATGACAGAAAACCTCATTAATTTTACTTGGTGCATCTGAGCTTTCATTTCAAAGCGGTAGAAATCACACGCGTCTTCCTTCACTCTCGTGAATCCGTGCTTATATCAGCTGCCTCTGGATCTGATTGTTACTGGCTGATACAACTGTCCCATAGCAAAGCTCCATTTTCACACTTTTTAAGTTTGCTATGGCATGCATGACAACATCAACATCTATTCAAGAAAAAAAATTAATGATTTAAGCTAATTTAATTCTTATAAAATCTCGCCTGGATTAGCCTGTAGATGTGTTAATGTTCGGATTTTAATTGCTGGTTAATTTATTCAATATGTCTACCAATTAAATTTTGATTTTGGATTTGTATGCGTTATGCATAATAGCCAAAAAAGTTATTAAAAATGAATTAAAATGTTTCAACCTTTTGTTGAAAATTTAACAGCTTGAAATATGATTCATTTAGAGTTTAACTGGGATAACAATGAGGTCACTTTTATCTCAAATGAACGTTGCGTTTATTCACACCCCTAAGTTGTCAGTAATAAATGTTATTTTCATAGCAAATGAAACTGACCAATTTACCACAGGAACACACCTACACATCACATCCACAGCAAATGACTGACAGACATCCTTTGTTGGCATAGAGATTGCAATTGCGAGCAGGACTGCAATTTCTTTTGAGGTTTGGCGAGGGGGGAGAGCGTGACAATGAGGAAATGAAATTGCAATCGGAGCCACTGCTATTGCTGTTTCAAAACGGCTAGGCCATTCCTGCATAAATGTTGAAAATGAAATGTCAAATGGACTTTGCTTTTCCATTTGAAATTTGGCAGACGTTGCAAATTACGTGTGCACAAACATAAAATGCAATTGCAAGTACAATGTTACCCAGAATATGATACTGTAGTTCCCTCTGGGAAACTGAAATTAGGATTCACATCCCACACACACACACACACACACACTCACACGAATGTTCATTATATCTGCACTGCAGCAGCACCACCCCGCCTTACACATAAATCTGTTTGAAATTGAGTTTATTGATTGAATGTGCTTTTGCTATTTTCTTCTCCACACAACCAGAATACAAGCACGCATAAACTCAAACGTTGAGATGCGCAATCTACGCTGTAGTTATAACTATAAAAGCACACACTGACATCAGTGATTGTGCTATAAATGTCTTGACCTTTGGCATATTATAGTACGCAGTTATGACAGGACAAAAAGTCAGGTTTGATAACAAACAATTTTTACTGAAATGGAAAAGTCTTTTTTCACAACAAAAGGTCCTTAATGCACAGCAACTCTTTTTAATATCCCACAGGCTTGATTGCTCTCTGTTCAGCCCTGCAAGGTAGGAGAGACTGCAGTCCACCATCAGTGTTCTCCAATTCCCTATAGGCCTGAAATGTAATTATTTTCAATTACAAAACCTGCCTGCAGCTTTCTACCGGGTGCGTTTTGTACACAAAGAACCCACACAAAAAGCCTGTCAGCCACACTGTAACTCTATTAAACCAACTCTTTTCTTAGATTAATATAAAGCTAACTATTATACACCAAATGTTTGATAACATAATGTTTAATTTAGCTGGAAATGTACTATTCTTTTTCTAAAAGGTGTTCTCTGAGAAAGCATTTGGCTGCAAGAATACAGCATTTCTGGGGTACTACATCATGCTGATAGTGAAGGAGAATTATTATGTAAATATTGAACAATTAATCAAGGATAAGTGCAGTGTGTACGATCCTGTTGCACTTTTTGGGTGGTGAAAGTGAGTAGACAGAACATAATGTTTTAAAAAAGTCTGCAATAAAGGCAACCAGCATCTGATAATGACAACCCGATCTCATGACAAAACGTACCTGTGGGAACTTTTTCAAAAGATGTGAAATGCCCATTGCCATGTACGTTTTTTTTTTCACGGGATTTGTACCCAAGGATTCCGCATCCTAAATCCAATTACAGGCCAACTGAGTTACATCTGGAAGTGAAACATATGGAGCTGTAATCGATTACAAAACTGTGTACGAAAACAATTACAAGTGCTCACTGTTTTACTGCCTCTAGTGTTCATTTCTGTTGGAAACTGAAGGAATATGTATTTATTTGTATGTATTTCGCGTCTTGCAAAAAAGTTCCTACAGGTATGTTTTCATCATCAGATCAGGTTGGATAATGAGTCATAATAGGTAATAGGTAAACACTTTATGCTAACTTTCATTTCCTTTTTCATTAAATTGCATTATAATTTAAAATAGTTAGGAGATAGGTGTGAAAGTTATTATAAATTGTTAATAACAGCTACTTAATTTATCTAGTTTAGATCTAGCTTTTTGTACATAACTAAAAACAAAATATTTGCTGATAACAGTACATTTACACGGGGCGTCGGCGTTGACACTTGACGGAGAGCGTGTCTGAAGCTTGGTGCTGACTGTCAAATTGATTACAGCCAATCACATCTAGCTTGGACCACGACACAAACACGATTGGTTAGAATCTGCACTGGTATATTTGCATAAGGTGATCTGATTGGCTGATGCCTGCGTTGGCACTTGAAAAGTTAAAACGTTTTCAACTTCTGCTGCAAGCAACGCTAATGACATGACTAGGGCTGCCCCCTGATAGACTACTAACCGTTAGTCGATGAAAAGAGGCTTGTTCCACTTAAATTATATTAGTCGCTTAGTCACAGGAAAAAAAATCGTCAACGGCTGGTCTATGTGGTAATATGGTACATCTGGTAGGACATCCAAATGCTCACCTATCATTCATCGACCTCAAATATGGCTTTTCATCTGAAATATGTAAGTAGTAGCAACTTTACATGGTCGCTAAATCTAATGTTAACCTAGAAAAATGTGTGCTAAAGACTCGCATTAACAACAAAACGTTGAGCTTTTGTAAAAACAATGAAAGCAAACAGGATGCGCTTTCTACCGTCTCTGTCTCTGTGAACTTGAGTGTGTCACTTTGAAACTCTGTGTATACATAAAAAATATATCTATAGAGAGGGGAATGTCTACTTTCAAATGAACCCACTAAAATAGAAAACAAATATTTTTAGATTATTTAATCCATATGATTACATATGAATGGTGAAATAAAAATAAAAAACACTAGTTTATCAAAAAATTATTAAAAGATTAATGCAGTTTCCTTGCTGTTTTTCGTTGACACATTCATAATTATTATATCTACCGGTGCACTGTGGCAAGCTTTTTTGTGTGCTCTTGAGTGCTTATTAGGCTATGTAGGCAATTAAAGGCTCAATATTATGATTTATATGGTTTATTGATGAATGTGTGACTAATAGTTGACTAATGCTTAAAATGAATGACTGCTAGTCAAAAAGAAAAATCTTTAGTCAAAGGCAGCCCTAGACGTGATGCAATAGACCCACAATTCAGTACGGCAACACTTGACGTCACCCCATTCAAAGCAAATGAGAGGCGTTGGTGCCGATGCCCTGTGGGAATGGACCGTAACAGTATTTTGTTTACTTTGGGGTAAATGTACAGTTTTATAGATAGATATATATCAGGCACAATCCCCATTTTGCATCTGAGGTGTTTGGTTTGATATCAGTTTGCATTTAGGACCAAAGTATCCTATAGTTAGCCTTCAAGTAAATCAGAGTCTCCAAGTTTTTTGGCAGAAGTCGGCATTGCTCTGGTCTGAGCGTCTTGCTAACCAGATTAAATATCTGGTCCACGGATGTGGTTGTTGCTGGCACAGTAAAAACTTTTTTGGCTACTTGTGAGAGCAGAGGGAAATCGATGGACTTGCGTTTCCAGTACTGTAGTGGATCCTCATCTGTGGGTTCTTCGTGCAGATATGTGGACAGCTCCTGCTCCACAGTCTTGGCCTGGGCGGTCGGCCTCTGTTTAATGAAAGAGAACAGCTTACAGCGTTTGGATGGTGAAGGCTGGGACTCTGAATGATGTTCTAGTGGACTCAAAGGCCGAGCATGCTTTCCAACCTCTTCCAGCAGGACCTGTTTGTGCCAGTCACTGTCACTGCTCCAGGAGAGCTTGAACTGTGGGTCCAGGGTGGTGGCTGTTACATAAAGAGGGTCCTCAAGAATGCCTGCCAGCCTGCGGTCCAGAGCTTGAGACAGTCCCATCACCATCCCAGAGCACTGGTGAGTTACAACCTCAGCCAGATGCTTGCGCAGACCTAGCACACAGGGCAGGGCTAGGCTGATGGAGACGTGCTTGTCTCCTTGGACCATGTCTGAGGCCTCCTCAAAAGGCTCCAACACCTCAACCAGCTCCCGCAGCTCTGCTTTTTCTAGGTTCCCAAGTACTAGATCATTTCTATCCACAATGTCTTCAAGAAAATCCATTGATTCTACCATTTGCCGCAGTATTTTTAATTGAGCGTTCCACTTTTGTGTCGATGAGGGTCTTTGCCAATTTGTTGAGGTGCTGGAGCCAAACACTTGGACAAGTTTTTCAGGAGCCACTGTAGCAACTATGTAGTTAAACAAGCGGGCTGCTTTGTTTAGAGGAGCTGATATTTGAGGGGAAGCGGAGACTCCTTCCTTCACGCACTGAGCTAGTAATCGAGCGAAGCAGTCTATCCTACTTCGACCAAGACACTGATCTAAAGACTTGTGGTTTTCGTTGCTACTATTAGCTTCTTTGGCTTCTCCTGCACTAGGGTCTTCATCGCTACCATCTTCCTCATCCTCTTCAGCATTTCCAATGAGACTGAACCCAGGAAGACGAAAAGCACATCTATTTTCACAGGTTGATAAGTCTGCGACGACTCTGAAAACTTTCCCAGACATTCCATGGGATTCAGAGATCTCATCAAACTCGCTGAGCATTTGCTGAGTGTTGCTGTGGTCTGCAAGAGGTAAGCATGCCAAAAGAGCCGATCTGATGTGCCAATCTGCATTTATGAAATGGCAAGTCACTCCGAGAAACCCACCACCCACAGTGCTGCTACTCCACCGGTCAAGGGTCACACTGCAGGACTCTGCTCCTTTTAATGCCTGTTTGGCAGCTAGTTGCACTTGGGAGACATAGGCTGGAAGGAGCTGCTGTTGTATATAATGGCATGGTACTGGGATGTAACGGGGCTCCAGGAGCTGAAGAAGCTCACGGAATCCCTCGTATTCCACTATCTGTGCCGGCTGGAGGTCTCGAATGATCATCTTGGCGATGGCTTCGGAGATCAGGGATTGGCGTGGGTCACTGTAATCAAACTTGTTCATCCCAGCACCGCTTTGAGAGATCACTCGACCACTTGGAGGACCCGTACATGTCTGCATTGCCTCCCTTTTCACATCTTTCTTTCTCACAAACTCATCATACATGGCCTGATGTTTGCGCTGTGAAAGTGAAATATACACAGGTGAAATACATATAGAACACAATGTACATAATCAAGTAAACGCATATGTGACCCAGCAGGACCACAAATCCAGTCTTAAGTAGCACGGGTATATTTGTAGCAATAACCAAAAAATACAGTGTATGGGTCAAAATGATTGTTTTTTCTTTTATGCCAAAAATCATTAGGATATTAAGATCACAATCCATGAAGATAATCTCCTACCATAAATATATCAAAACTTAATTTTTAATTAGTAATATACATTGCTAAGAACTTCATTTGGACAACTTTAAAGGTGATTTTTCTCAATATTTTAATTTTTTGCACCCTCTGATTCCAGATTTTCAAATAGTTGTATCTCTGCTTAATATTGTCCTGTTTTAAGCTTATTTATTCCTCTTTCAGATGATGTATAAATCTTAAATTTCTAAATATTTACCCTTATGACTGGTTTTGTGGTCCAGGGTCACATATCTGAACACACACAAAGAACATAATAGTAAAGGTTCTCACACTTTCTGACTATTGAGTTTCTATTATATTTCCATTAATTTACAGAAATTACACTAACACAGCTAAGATGTATTTTTGTTTTAATTTCATAACTATTGACCAGGAAATTGCAATTTTAAGTAATCTTTTAAATTTCAATGACCCTGAGTAGTGGCCATGCATGATAACCTCTCACATTTGTCATGTTATTAGATACAAAACACTGGTAGCCAACATAAAAAATTAACCCTTACCTTCAAATGTGTAACAAAGTTAGAAGTAACTGTCCGTTTAGCCTGAATCCTAGTGCCACAAGCTTTGCAGTTTGATTCAATTTTGCCATTTTCTCCCTCACAGACGATATTGAAGTAATCCAGAATGGAGACCCTAGATTTTGACGCCATCAGTGATCTTCAAATCTTCCACGATATGAGCAACAATACAGTAAGAATAACACACTTAAAAACGGGAACAATGTGATACCCTTTTTTGTTTTTATCAAATATTAGTCTTTTGGGATTCAGTGTTAATAGCTTCGTTTCGGCATAGAGATAACAGGATAGTAATCTGACCGAGATAGCGTGTTCACCTGGTCTGACACTGATTGCATCGTCCTGTCATTGTGAAAACATCTTCTCAGTTACACGTCGCAGTAAAAACGTGAAAACAGACGTCCGTCAAATGTGCGTGAGCGCGCAAACGATATTATTCCCGGTGTCAGATCCGACCGTAAACATCGCTATCCGCTAGCAGCTCCTTTCCGATGAACACCAGGAAGTAGACGGCGAAAGGGGAATATAATTATTTATTTATTAACCATTCCGCCTCGGTTTGAATGGTTTGATTTTATTCGTGAACAAGCTCTTAGAACTTGATACAAGGCTAATGAAGTAATCACAACAAAAAAAGGGATGTGTGTGTGTTTATTATTTTGTACGTTAATGTTATGCAGTAATTAAATGTAATCTTAGCTCAAACAGACGAGAAGAGACGAGGACGCGCCTGATACTCACAGCTCGTGCACGTTTACCACTTGTATTATGTTTTTAGAGGTTTCAGCAGGATTTTTAGACGTCAGAAAAAAGTTAGGTAGATACTAAGTAGACAAGAATTACAGTTAACATGATTATTTATGTATTGGATGGATTGGAGAAACCATCTTATCTTCTTCCAGGTAAGCGTATGTAACTTGGCATTGTTTAATCTAACTGAAACCTAATGAACTTGCCATCTTTCACAATTCTATTGTTTAGTTAAATATATGGAAAAGAACATGCATCTAAATGACCTGATAGATATGATTCAGCCACATAGGAACGGCTAGAACAATGCCTTTTTATAGCCGTTTTATTTATTGACATATATTACTATACATCTAAATTGATAAAATTGACACTGTTATTGAATTTTAAATAAACTAACACTAAATGGACTTGATCTGAACAATCACACTGTTGTCTTTTAGAGCAGCTTTATGAAACAATCTGAACTGTCTCCTTAGTTAAGTTACCATAATTGAGTCTGCTAAAAAAGCACTATACAAATAAAGGTTATAACTTGATTTTGTGAAATATCTAATAACTAATCTAATAATGATTGCATGGGGTATTTACATTGAAAGGACGGTAACACTATAAGGTGTCATTTGTTACCATCAATGTATTAACTAACATGAACAAACAATGAATAATGCATTTATTACAGTATTCATTCATCTTTGTTAATGTTAGTTAATAAAAATACAGCTGTTCATGTTAGTTCACAGTGCATTAACTAATATTAACAACCACAAACTTAGATTTAATAATGCATTAGTAAATGTTTAAATTAATATTAACTAAGATTAATAAATGCTGAAGAAGTACTGTTTATTCTTAGTTCATATTAACCAAAGTAGTTAACTACTGTTAACTAATGAACCTTACTGTAAAGTGTTACTAATAGGACGACATTATATTCACATAGAACAGGTTCTTAAAAACTGTTGTAATGAAAACTAGTCAAATTCCTCACAGAAATGATAATATGGTTAAACAAAGTCATTTTTATTAGAAAAACAACAAGTGATTGTGTTTTCAGTGAATTCTTGACATGTCAAACATTTGATATTAATCAACACAGTGAAACTGAGCTATGAATTCTGGGTCCATTTGGTTCATACAAAATTTCAAGAAATAAAGATCAGGAATGAAAGTGAAGGTCACAGTTCTTCTTTCTTTATTTCTGGTTGAGTCTTTTCTTGCTTCTCCTTCATCTGTACCTGCATCTCTTTTCTTGTAGCAAGTATTGCACTTTGTAGAGATGCAATTTCTGCTGAGAGAGTGATGACTGGGGAAAAGAAAATGTGTTTTAACAAAATTGTTACTGTTAAAAAAATTAAAGAAACAGTATTTAAAAAAAAGAGTAATAGATAAATCATGCTGAATTAATACTTAAAATATAGGCCACACAGCAAATGTGGAGCAAAGCACATTAGTATACTACAGAGGGATACAATTAAAACCAATCTGAAGTAACATGGGTATATTAGTAGCAATAGCCACAAAAAAAAAAAACATTGTAAGAATCAAAATTATTGATTTTTATTTTTGATTTTATTGTCAATTTCCTACCATAAATACATTAAAACTTAATTTTTGATTAGTTATATGCATTGCTAAGAACTTCATTTGGACAACTTTTAAGGCGATTTTCTCAATATTTAGATTTTTTTGCAACCTCAGATTCCAGATTTTCAAATAGATGTATCTTGCACAAATATTGTCATATAACAAAACTTACATCACTGGACAACTTATTTATTCAGTTCTCAGATGCTGTATAAATCTCAGCTTCAAAAATGTACCCTTTTGACTGGTTTTGTGTTGTCCAGGGTGAAAAATAATGATAACAAAACAATATTTATAAAAGACAAAAGAGCTCACCTTCTTTAAAAGCAGACTGAGCTTGTTTCAGATTTTGTGGTACAAGGATTCCAAACCACTTCAAAGGATCCCTGTGCTCTGGTGTGGATGATTCTGCCTTTGTTTTTACTTCAGGATCTGTCTCCTGTTCTTCCTCTTTAACCCCCTTTTGTTTTGTATTTATTCGCCTTCTAAGACCTGAAACGTTCAATAATGTTGTCATGAATGGAAAAATAATACAATTACAGCTTTAGGTCCCTATTACAAGCAGCACTGTAGAAAGACTCTCAGCAAATCAAAACATAACACAGTAAGTCAAACTCACCTGTCTCTTTCGCTCCAATATCTTCTATTGTGTCATTTTTCAGTTCTTCTGTTTTATTCTCTTTTCTTTCACAGTTGAACTCAGCTGATCCACTTTCCAACACACTGTTATAAAGGCAAGCACATGGATGTATGTAAATGACTAAGTGTTATGCACAATTGTAAAAATTGTAAATTGTAGCCTATGTGATAATACGGACCTGGTTTCAACATAAACAAGCGGCTCCATCTCACTAGCGTACTGCAAAGCGGAGACTTGCTTATTTCCCATTGAATAACGTGCTTTGGCTATTGAAAACCATCCCTGTGTTAAAAGATTTATTGGAATTATATTCAGAATACTACCGAAAATATTTCGTGTACAATACGTAATTATGAACAAGCTGAATTTCATTTCAAATATTAATGAGTGCTAAACAGAATCAAGTGTAATTTAACGTTTCACCTCCTCTATAAGGGAATTAAGTTTATGTCGTTTCTCCTCCAGAGCCTCGAGCTGGTCCATGAAAACCAGCAACTGCTCGTCCAAACGAAGCGGCAGATCAACGCCCATTTTGTCGATTTTTGTAGCTACACAAAATTGAACAGTTAAACAGTAGAAAATAAACGACTTAATGAAGAATGAAAAGAGATGTATTCCTGTAGGACGCCATCAGAGTGATTTCGAGAACCTTTACCGGTCATGTGACAAGAAGTCACATGACATCAGCTAGCTGTTACTCTGTTACTGAGAGATTACGTAGTTTAGTATGAATTCTGTATCCTTTATATTTCACAGGACTTATGTTACATGCTTATTTAAGCACATATATAACGCTCAAAAATAATTTTGACGTTTAAAAAAACAATTTTAAACATGAAGTTGAAGTGTTGTGTAATAAATAGTATCTCGCTAGCATATGCTGCATTTGTGACTATTTAAAGTATGGAGTCCAATTCGAAAAAACAAAAACACGTTTGTCGTTCATAAATAATTCGTATTTTTTAGAAAATTCACTGCAAAGAAAACCAAAAAGCTTACTTCCCATACCGGGAGTCGAACCCGGGCCGCCTGGGTGAAAACCAGGAATCCTAACCGCTAGACCATATGGGAGATATACACTACATCGACAGCAGACCGTTTTAAGCTATCATGTACACATCAACTTGTATATAAAATAATGTAAACTTAACATAGTGTGTGTCATTCGTGTTAGTTCTTTCAATATAGTATCATGCACCGCCAAAGTCAATGATTAGACTTAAAGAGAAACGGCAGAAGTTCACTTTATTTTCATTAGCTAACACAAAAATGCAAACACGCTGCGTTTTGTATGACTATAAATAATCTACCACTAAAACTATTCTCAGGTTAGAGAAAAAAGCAGTGTGCTCATATATCAGCGCAATAAAACTGAGAAAATATTGAAAGAGAAAACTGTTTAAACACACCAACGTCAAAATATTAAAGCCCTATTCCACTAACAGCATTCATCAGCTCCGGTAGCTCGCCGTGATCGTATAGTGGTTAGTACTCTGCGTTGTGGCCGCAGCAACCCCGGTTCGAATCCGGGTCACGGCAGGGAAGAGTCCCTATCACGGCTTAGGAGTGTGAATTTTTGTTTTTTTTTAACCTTTTTCGCAACCTAATTTTGTTGTACGTTTCCTATCCTTTACAAGCGCTAACCTCGATTTACGAGAAAAAGCGTATTAATTTACAAAATGTGTTTACCAGCATCTCCACACTTCGCAATCACATATGACGACATGCATGTTCCGAGGAGCTTATCCAATTGCAAGCCAAGTACATTTTACGATGGGATGTTCCTTTCACAAAGCCTAATGGTGATTGGGTGGCGTGAACCACGTGGGCTCACAGTAGGATGTGACTCGGTGGCGCGATGCGTCTCCAATTTGATAATGTAGTTTCAAAGAGCAGATTTTAACAGTTCATTGCCGCGCTCTCCACATTCAAGAAAACAGTTATATGCAACATATAGAGCAACGCACATTACATTTCTAGGATATTTCTCAACTCATCACATAGTAAGTACAGACATTTCCATGTAGTATGTTTTTCCACGTTATATGGTGCAACATAAAACATTTTTGTAATGCTACTATTCATACATTTTGTCTCATAAACATGCTTTTTATCTTTCATCCATGTTTGCAGATGTTGAAGGAGGCAGACACTATAAATCATCCCTATTGGCCACGCAACCTGTCCATTCCCAACTATGTGGCAAATGACCGTTCAATGTCAGAGATTCTCATATTCCTGTTCTCTGTGTCCGGGATACTGCTGCTCGCCACCTGGTCACTGACGGGGCGTAAGGTGTCTGGAAGCAGGCTTAGTGCAGGAAGGAGGTTAGCTCTGTGCTGGTTCACTGTGTGCGGCTTTATCCATGGGGTCATTGAGGGATGGTTCTCTTTATACTACACTATCATTCCTGAAGACCAGAGTTTTCTTTCTCAACTGTGTGAGTGAGGTTCAAAGTCAATTTGACTTGGTTTATCATTAGGATGTTTTAAAATAGTAAGAATACCAAAAATTCTTATTTTTCCTTTGCAGGGAAAGAATATTCCAAAGGAGACAGTAGATATGCAATGTAAGTTCTACACAATCTTGCATGCGTTCATGCATAAAAATTGAGTCTGTGCATTGTAACTAACCTCCTTTAATGGGATCTTTTCTCCAGAGCGGATAATTTCACTGTTAGCATGGAGACAGTGACTGCGTGCCTGTGGGGTCCCTTCAGCGTATGGATTGTTGTGGCCTTCCTGTCCAATCATTCTTATAGATTCGTCCTGCAACTCATTGTATCTCTAGGTAAGATATGCTTCTTTGACGTTTTGTACAGTATATACAATTATAAATGTTACAGTTGAGGTCAAAAGTTTACATACACCTTGCAGAATCTGAAAAATATTAATTATTTTACCAAAATAAGAGGGATCATGCAAAATGCATGTTATTTTTTATTTAGTACTGACCTCAATAAGATGTTTCACGTAAAAGATATTTTATATATAGTCCACAATAGAAAACAATTAAATTTATAAATATGTCCCCAATCAAAAGTTTACATACACTTCAAACTCAATACTGTGTTGTTACCTAAATGATCCACAGCTGTGTATTTTTTGATTAGTGATAGTTATTCATGAGTCTCCTGTTTGACCTGAACAGGTAAACTGCCCAATGTTCTTTAGACAAATCCTTTAGGTCCCACAGATTCTTTGGTTTTTCAGCATTTTTGTGTATTTGAACCCTTTCCAACAATGACTGTATGATTTTGAGATCCATCTTTTCACACTGAGGACAACTGAGGGACTCTAACTTTTACAGAAGGTTCAAATGCTCACTGATGCTCAGAAAGGAAACACGATCCATTAAGTAAATTAAATTTAACTTATTTTGTCTTCTGGGAAACATGTAAGTATCTTACGTAGCTTCTAAAGGGCAGTACTAAATAGTCTCTCAGTTGTCCTCAGTGTGAAAAGACGGGTCTCAAAATCATACAGTTATTGTTGAAAAGGGTTCAATTACACAAAAATGCTGAAAACCAAAAGAATTTGTGGGACCTGAAGGATTTTTCTGAAGAACAGCGGGCAGTTTGACTGTTCGGGACAAACAAAGGACTAATGAACAACTATCACTAAAAACAAAAACAAAAAATCAGCTGTGGATCACTCAGGCAACAAAACAGTATTAAGAATCAAACGTATGTAAACTTTTGAATGGGGTCATTTTAATAAATGTTACTATTATTTTCTCTTGTGGACTATATGTAAACAATTTTCATATGAAATATCCAATTCAGGTCAGTGCTAAATAAAAAATAACATTGTATCCATTTTGTATGATCCCTCTTTTAGTTAAATAATTAAAAAAAAAATAGAGTCTGCAAGGTGTATGTAAACTTTTGACCTGAACTGTATTCAACATTACATCTTTTTAATTAGAGAAACAGTTTATGTTAGAAGACACAATTAAGTTCAACATCCACCATTACTTACAGGTCAGCTGTACGGTGCAGTCCTCTACTTCTTCACTGAGCACAGAGATGGATATATTCACAGTGAATATGGTCACCCCATCTACTTCTGGTTCTACTTTGTGTTTATGAATGTTTTATGGATTGTCATTCCTTTCATTCTTATAGTGGACTCATGGTGTCAGCTATCTGCCTGTCAATCCATGCTTGATAAAACAGCAATGAAAAGCAAGTCTAAAAGAAGCTAGACCAAGAGAAAACGTAAGGAATATGAAAGTACTAAAATACTGTACACAATATGTGGAGATAATATATTTTTTCGAATGTAATTTTATAATAATATATTGTCATTCATGGAAGAAAATGGAAAATGCCGTAAGTGTAATGTGTCATATTCATTACAGAAATTAAAAATGTTGATCAAATACTGATTCAGCAGAGTTGCTTTATATTTACCAGTGTGTTTTTATGACACTGTTGCACTGTATCAGTTCTCTCTGCTCAGGTGCCTTTCTGTTGTATACCTTTATCAAATGATTTTATCTGAGATTTTATTAAATATTTCACTCCTTTTATCACTGTCCCCTGGCTGTTTATTCACATTTCAGAAGACACACACAATGAGACAATAAAGCAAGCTTAATTTGTAATCTTTATGGTTTAGTAAGCATTTATGAAATAATTTGTAACATTAAGGTGTCAATAAGGTTACATTTGTTAACATTAATGTATTAGCTAACATGAACAAACACTGAACAATACATTTATTACAGTATTTAATCAACTTTGTTAACATTAGTTAATAAAAAACACAGTTGTCCATTGTTAGTCGATGTTAGTTCACAGTGCATTAACTAATGTTAACAAACAACTTCAGATTTTAAACTAAGATTAATAAACGCTGTAGAAGTATTGTTCATTCTTAGTCCATGTTAACTGAAGTAGATAACTAATGAACCCTATTGTAAAGTGTTACCAAATAATTGTATGGCTCCGTTTTCTTTGGTGTGAAACATTTAAAAATATTTTTATTTTACTGTATACCTGTTCATGAATACACAGAATTGCTTTGTCTGTGGTATTGAGGTGGAGATCATTTGTCTTAGTGTTTAGTGTTAAAAAAAAGAAAAACGAAAAGAAAAAAAAATTATAAAATGTAATTAATTTATAATTTTTTTATAAAATTAATACAATTTAATAGTGATAAAATCATACAAATATTTTCTGGTTAAAAGTACAGGATTTATTCATTGTTTTTCAACTACGATGAGTCAAAATGCCGAAACCCGGGATCGAACCAGGGACCTTTAGATCTTCAGTCTAACGCTCTCCCAACTGAGCTATTTCGGCCATGAAGACCCCCTCTGGACTGACGCCATAATTTTTTGTCACTGACCACCACATGTTAATAATATCACTCAGAAACTCACAAATTTACCTTAATCCTCATAAGAACACATATCATTTTAGTTGTGAATTGAATACACATGGTTTTATACGTCCTACTACACCTTTAAGATAACTTAAGCTTTAAGACGATGTCACACGTTTGTGGGCGGGATCTTATGGAGATCTGTTTAAAAATGGCTGACACTCCTACTTGCCCAGTTCATAGACAAAGGTAAATTACTGTTTAGATTTCAACAGTAGATTTTCTCAATACACACCACTTCTTTGGAGGGATCTACATTGTGCCAACATCAACAAGTAGGACATTCACTCCACATCCCTCATGGACATTGTATTTCTTTATAGACATGATCTGAACAAACAAATATTTATGCTTTTTCACTCAATAAAACCCTCATAAACTCAAACCCTCAGTTTTTAGCAGCCAGTGGGTTCTGAACATTTGAAAAAAAAAAAAAAAAAAAAAAAAAACGGTCACATGTTGATCTTAAGTTGTGTTGTGAATTGTGTTTTCTGTAATTGTTCATGTATTAATAGGAGCGGATGAGCTCTCCCTACTAATTTAAGGGAATCATTTATCCACTTACTAACCATGCCATCTTTGTACATTCATTTATGCATACCATTATATATTTTCACTAAATTGTTGATTTAAACAGTGAGTTTTTAATACACAACAGTGCAGTTTTACAGTAGTTGTTCCAACATTATAGTTACCTCACATTATTAGGTCACATTACACATAAATATTATTTTCAAATATTGTAGGTTTGTCCCATTTCTGTCCGGATTTATTGAGTTAACTTTGGTTACCATAAGAAAACAGCACAGAAATCTCCCAATGGTGAGCGTCTATCGCCCTCTACAGGAAAAGCAAGGGTTGAACTTACACATTACAATTTTACTCTAAGTTTACCACAAGGGGTCGCTCTATCATACTGTTTAAAGCAGCCCTCAAAAACGAGCTACATTGAATAATAAATTCCTATTGTGAATTAATATTTGTTAAGGTTCATATTGTCACTATATTTAATGCTCAAGATTTAAAAAAATTACCTGGAAGGTTGCATGATATTACAAATTTTTGCACCAAGTGTTAGTCTACTTAAATTGAAGCTTTGTCAGCAGTCTATATACGGTGAGGCAGTTAGTTAACACAAGCTCAAGATATTTTTACACCTTATTCTATGATATAAAATAAATCAGAAATACCCCCTTACTTGGACTACAGAGGTTGTTGGGGACAGTAAATGTCATTACGCCGCACACGTAAACTTACATACTCACTAGTCAATTTTCATAGCTTTGTTGCGTTTATAATCATGCTATTACAAATTAACTCAAACTTCAATGTAAAACAGTTTTAATTAAAGACTAAAAGAGTTGTTTGAAGCTTGGTGGTGATATTAAAGTCATGCAATCGTGGTGGTATAGTTCGTTATAGCCTACGTTTATCTTTTTGTTTCAGTATTTAGGCTTTGAAGTACCAGGGCTCGCAAAATCGCTAGCCCGACGTCCCGGGGCTATTGTGTTTTCCAGTCGGGCTACCAAAATGTTTCACTGGATTGCCCGATGGGCTATCGTAAAGTAGAGGACTCCTGCAGGTCCCTAAAAACTTTAAGGACATGAAAAGTTTTAAATATGTTAAATAGTATAAGAAAAGTCTTAATTATAATTTTAAGAGGGCTTACAGTTGGACGGAAAGACGAGAATTGCGATAGGGCTGGATAAAACTTCAAAAGGCAATGATGTCATTGAATAAATATGCGAATTGCACGTTTCAAAGTCAAAACACGGCACAGATGTCTTTATATGAATGTATCTGAAGGGAACCTACTGATCTCAGAACAGTCGTTGGCATTTTCATTTCATGCTGATAAAACAACGTTAAAGTTGCTTTGTATACAGCCGTTACTAGGGAAACCGTAATATTTTAGCGCTTCTAAAGCGCCCCCTCGTGACAGAGAATCAATTTTTATTTCCAAAACATTTTTTTTCAGCTGTTTATGGTCAAATTATTGCAATTATCGACCCATGTTTTTGTGCAGCAAACACATAGAGTTGTCAATGTGAAAAGTTAATGTGCCTTCTAAAAATCTAAACAATTAAGACAGTAATATTTATGTTTTGAATAAATATAATAAATGATATACTTGATTTATCCCTTTTAATGATATAAAGGCTGGAATACCATTGTGCAAGATATTTTGTTTGTGTGAACCTGCATCTGAATTATAAATCATGTCATTTTATGGCTTAATATGCTACCGTACATTGTCCAACCCCACTCATACTGTTCATTTTACTTGTGCAGCTCTTAAAAAGGGTCATAAATTGCCTTAAATTAATATTTAAAAATCCTGCAGATACACTAAATAGTGAAATAAAATTCCTGTTTATATTTGTGTATTGAAAACATTTTTGATTGACATTTAGACTCCTATCTGTTTATATATATATATATATATATATATATATATATATATATATATATATATATATATATATATATATAAAAATGTCTTTTTTATTTGGGCTAGTTAAATTAATTTTCGGGCTACCAAAATCAGAAGAGTACCTGATAATTTTGAAATTTTGCGAGCCCTGAGTACATATAAAGTTTTGTTTATTTCTAAAGATTATTATAATAAACAAAATGTGTAAGAATCATACTTTTTTGGTCACAGAGCCTGCAGTTGGCAAAAGCCAACTGATAAATCCTATTGAGTTTTTTGTCAAGTGAACCAGGGTGATCATCATTTCCGAGATGTCATCACTGCAATGCTCTATTTGATATCTATCATTAAGAATAAAAATGCTAAATCTTTGAAGTATCAACCTGAAAATCTTTCAAACAAACCCATTTTTAAAGGCTCATACTAAAGACAAAAGAAGTGCTGGTACCAACTGCAGATCTACCTTTGTATTCAAATGTTAACATTTTAATTGCATTTAATTGCATACTTCATTAGGTTGCTATATTAGCAGTGTCTATATCAAATTTACATTAAATACTCAAAAAAAATTTTACTAAATAAACAAAAACTGATCGTCCCTGGGTGGGCTCGAACCACCAACCTTTCGGTTAACAGCCGAACGCGCTAACCGATTGCGCCACAGAGACTTGGTGGTTACGGCATCTGGAATGTTTCATTAAGAAGAAACATGTTTTCTGTCTACAAGTCTGAATCACATACAGATCACATATTATGAAGATATTGCCACAAAGGCGATTTTGAGGTTTACCAAAAGCTATTTCCTGTCCACAGACCTTCAAGGGACCGCTGTCAATATGTAAAATTAAAAATCGTTGTAAAAAATCATATGTAAAATTTAATTTCATTCAAAAGCAACTATTAGGCAATATTATTTGGCTTAGTGCATGTTTACATTGTACTTCTCAAAGAGGTTTTGTTGCTTTAATATCAAGTTACAGCTGGCAGACTATTAGTCATATGAATACCATATAAAGGGAGTTTTAAAAAGTCTCTTAGCTTGACACTAGATGTCGCTCTTTAATAATAAATGCAGAGTGAAGTCACTCCATTCTGTGGAGAGCTACAGTTTTACCAAAAACATACAAAAATTGCTTTTATTTTTATTTTTTTCAAGTCTAATGGATATTGCATTACCACCTAACTGCCCAACATACATATTATATACACATCATTGTGTATTACCATACACTGTGTTTTGCAGATGAAGTGTAAATCTTAGTTAGGCTTTGTGTTTAATCATTTTTATCATCTGTCTCAGAGGGAAAATGTGCTTAAGTATAAACTGAAATCAATATTCCTTTCAGTTCAGCTCGGAATACCTGAAAGATATGCTTTTAGAAAATGGCCAAGACTACTAACTGCAGACCTTTGTGATTGCATTCATTAAATGTGCTTAGGCATCACTACTAAACCACCAAAAGGCACAAAAGCATAAGTCTGAATAAGTGTTGTGAATAAATATTGCTGTGTTAATGCAAGATAAATTACTCAAAATAAAAGCTGCAAAACAAAAGCTTTTCGTCCCTGGGTGGGCTCGAACCACCAACCTTTCGGTTAACAGCCGAACGCGCTAACCGATTGCGCCACAGAGACTTGTGTCTCCAGCTTGCACAACTCCCCAATAAGTACCAGCATGTTTTCAGCCAGAAAAATCACTTATAAAATAGTGTATTACATACCTTGTATCCATACATACCACTTCTTCTAGCATGAGTGTGGCAGGGTTGCAAATATAGGTAGTTCACAAATGGCTTTTCCTGTGAACAAACACAGTGAACATGTTTTTATTTATATAAAAAAACATGGCTTCTCATATCCACAGCGAGTACTGGTTGTATGTACTTTCCAAGCACACCATCTTAAGAAAATTTCTTGCCAAATGTTGGGAAATTCTGATAATTTCAATAAACCCAGATGTTATACTTGAGCAGTTAATTCCATTCATTATTAAAGAGTTGTTAACGTCACGTCTCCGCGTAGCATATGCTACCTGTACTGCTTAGATAAGTAACGTTAACTAAAGTTATGTTTATCAGCATTATAGATATTATAGACACGCTGTGTGTATATAACGACTGGATATGCAGTGATTTCCAATATATAACGACTGGTTATCATTTAATAGTGTACGTCTCAAATAATCACATCTTGTTTGTATTAATTTAATCTAAGCTGATAAAAAGACTAATAAGCTACATTTGTATGTTTTGTTATATTGATGGTCTTGCTGTGGAGCATAAATAATTTTAGTAATATCTGTTAAATCTCAATAACACTCACTAACCGTTGCCAGCGGAGTCAGTGTTGAGGTAACATGTATTTTGTCTAAAAAGGCGGCAACGATAGAGTTTTGAAAACTTGTTTGAAAATATTTTGCAAATCCCTTAAGCCATTTGCGGCGAACAAATAACAAAATGCTGCTTTCAAGTATTAGCAAACGTTTTTAACATTGCTATAAAAATTAACAACAACAGGACACAGCGAATGCATTCTTGTATTTGGTATTTACACTTATTAAAATAATTTCCATACCTCACTGATCCTCAGGACATGCAGAACGTTTTCTTGTCACCTTGTATTGGTTTATTTCTGCAAATTTTACTATCCGTGCTGGGCCGCCATAGCAAAATTTTACTGTCCGCGTTGGACCGCCATTACAAGCTAATAATAATAGTCTACATTAATCAACATTCACTGATAGGCTCTATTATGACTTTTTACATTGTATACTGGGGTATTTTAGTCACACAACCATTAACTGTGCAGCAGGTTATTTCTTACACGTTCGTTCTCGTCACACAACTTACTTCAGAAACAGAGAGAAATATTACTGTACGAAACAATTGGGTTTTTCCACTTAGTTATGATACAATAATCTTCTTCCCTCACTAATCATCTCCTGCTTTGTAAACGTTAAATGTTTAGTTACTGTCACTAGCTGCTCATCTAACGTAGAGCTTTCTAATAGGAGGCGTCGTCTGAATATTTCTTGTTTTGTTTCATGGTATGTTTTCTCTTATTAAAAACAATTTCCATTCGTCATTGAATGCACATCCTCAGGACATGCAGAACGTTTTCTTGGCACCATGTAACGTTATAGGTTTAATTCTGCAATTTTTACTATCCATGCTGGGCCGCCATTACTAAACTTTACTGTTCATGCCAGGCCACCATTTCAATCAAATGTTAATAGTCTTTATCAATAACAACGTTCACTAATATGCTATTCTATGACTTGTAACATTGTATACTGGAGTATTTCAATCATAAAACGCATTCATTGCGAAGCAGGTTATTTCTCACACGTTCGTTAACTGAGTTCTTGACATACAATTCAACACAGCAACATCAAGAAATATTACTGTAGGAATCGGGTTTTTTCACTTAGTAATGATACAATAATCTTACCTCACGAATTATCGTCTTCTTTCTAGAGTTTGCGAATGTAAAATTGTTAGGCCTACTTACTGTCACTAGCTGCTCATCTAGAACTTTCTAAAGTACAGGTAGCGAGGAGGCGTCGTCTGATTGGCCGCCTCAACCTGAAGAACTTGATGCCATTGGCTACAAAATTAACTCATTAAAAACGCTTTTTAAAAATATTTTGATGCCTCAACCCCCACCGATTTGTCCAATAATCCATTATTCATAGATTTATTTTCATAATTTTCACAATTTGCACGGGCACATGAAGTCACCAGGCAGCAAGCAAGCTTGGAATATGGAAAAGCTTACATTCAGCAGATGGAAATATTGCCATTACACTGATTTTGTCATGAGAAAAGTTTATCTGAACACTGATGTGTAAATTGAGGCAGAATGGACATTTTGGCATTACTTTACTCTGGCATTACACGGCTTTTCCACCCATATCCCTCTGATGCTGATATAAATTGTATAAAATCTTAGAGAACAAAACGTTTTCTTATGAACCTATATGATTTCTTTCAATAAAATACATCATGGAATATAATCGTATATGGGTAACAGAAATTAGAGCTACAATTAGAGTGAGGGAAAAAAATATTTGATCCCCTGCTGATTTTGTACGTTTGCCCGTTGACAAAGAATTGATCAGTCTAAAATTTTAAACAGTGAGAGACAGAATAACAAAAAAAAAAAAAAAACGCATTTCAAAAAAGTTATAAATTTATTTGCATTTTAATGAGTGAAAAGTATTTGACCTATTTGCAAAACATGACTTAGTACTTGGTGGCAAAAACCTTGTTGGCAATCACAGAGGTCACCTTAATGTGCTTCTTGAGCCACTCCTTTGTTGCCTTGGCCGTGTGTTTTGGGTCGTTGTCATGCTGGAATACCCATCCACAACCCATTCTCAATGCCCTGGCTGAGGTGCCCTTTGATGCTATAGTTGTCCTTCCTTTCTCCTTAGCAGTAAAACACCCCCAAAACAAAATGTTTCCACCTCCATGTTTGACGGTGAGGATAGTGTTCTTGGGATCAATTGTTTTCTTGGTGACTATGGTCCCAGCTGCCTTGAGATCATTGACATGATCCTCCCGCGTAGTTCTGGGCTGATTCCTCACTGTTCTCATGAACATTGAAACTCCACCAGCTGAGATCTTGCATGGAGCCCCAGACCAAGGGAGACTGACAGTTATTTTGTTTTTTCCATTTGCAAATAATCAAACCAACTGTTGTCATCTTCTCACCAAGCTGCGTGGCGATGGTCTTGTAGCCCATTCCAGCCTTGTGTAGGTCTACAGTCTTGTCCCTGACATCCTTGGACAGCTCTTTGGTCTTGGCCATGGTGGAGAGTTTGTAATCTGATTGATTGATTGCTTCTGTGGACAGGTGTCTTTTACAGGTAACAAACTGTGATTAGGAGTACACCCTTTAAGAGAGGTTAGGTTTAAAATGAGATTAATACAAAACTTTTACTTAAACATTACTATTAATCACCACTGAATATGTGTAACAACTTATGACTGCAATCCATTGTGGATTTTGGTCAAATGATACGGCAAAAATATATTGTTAGTAATATTTTAGAAGAATTTTATAGGGAAGATATGCAATTACAAATTCTGTGTAGGTTGTGAAAGAAAAGTAATGTTAACTAGTAGTGTAACTAATTACGGTTGGCAGGAAGAATTAAAGGGGTCATCGGATGCCCATTTTCCACAAGTTCATATGATTCTTTAGGGTCTTGATGGTTTGGTTTAAAATTCTCAATAGTAGTGTAAAAAAAAAACACCCTTTTACCTTGTCAAAATTAGCCCTGCAAAATATCAGCTCATTTTATTGCAAGGGCCCTTTAAATGCAAATGAGCTCTGCTTGCCCCGCCCCTCTCTGCTGTGGGATTATGAGCTGTAATGTATACTTTAGCCCCGTTTAGCTGCATTTAGCTACGTTTATCTGTGAAACTTGCCAACAAGCACATTATTAAGAAAGGGCATTTGCAAAGATGCATAAAAAAACCTTATACTCACTTCTGCTGTGGGTAAAGCTGCATCACAAATGATTCACACGAACATAGATGCATATGTAGATCGGGATCAGCACTTTCCTTTTAAAAACGAAAGTAATGTTGTCCTCTGCCTCTTAAGTGGCTCAGATGTCGGGAGTAAATGACAACTGCTATGTTCATTATTACATCCAACAACAGAACACCTCAATCACTCAATTAGAGTCTTCCTATGCACCTGAGTCGACACAATGGCAATCGTATTCGGACTGTTTCAGCTCGGTGAGGGCGGGGCTAAGGTAAAACACTCATGTCAATCAACTGTGTTTCGTCACACCGACAAGAAGCTGAGAATGATCTGATTTTAAAAAGGGGATATTACTTTTAAAGATTAAAAAAATACCACTGGGTGGATTTTTATCATTGTAGGGTGGTTGTGTACACAAACTGCCAACACACATTAATGTTCAAACAACATGTAAAAGTTAGTTTTGCACCCCTTTAAGTAATAATATTACTTTAGAAAGGAGTAACTATGAGTAATATATTACATTTTTTGAGTAACTAGCCCAGCAATGATGATATATTTTTTAATTACCTGAAATGATAGTTTATGTTTGAAATGGGTAATACTATGCCTTATTTTTATTTGTTCATAATTTGTGTTAACTTATCAATAAAAACAGAAAAAAACATTGTTTTTATAAATAACATTGTTTATTGTCATGTTACGCAAGAATGCATTATACTTGGCTTTTGGTCATTTTCTACGGCAGTTGTAAATCTAGAATAAAAACATGTTTTAGAACAAAACATTGAAGCAGTATATTATTTTACAAAAATAAACAAAAAGATTTAAGTACATTCAGTAAATGTCCCAAGTAGTCTTATGACTTTGCACAACTTTCAAGTTTATGTAGGTTTAAACATTGACAAATTACAACATTGAACATTTAAGATAGTATATATACTACCCATATAGTAAACATACTTCAAGTTTTAAACACTGAAGTTAAGCTACAAGGAAAGACCAAAAACAACGTTCGGGCACTTAACAGTTTTTATCATTTTTATACATATGCACATGTTCTGCTTTTGTAATTCCCAACTTTCAGTTGTTGTTTAGTTAAACATATTGCTCAGCCTTTGACCGAGTTTATTGTCCAAGTCCTTTAATCTGGAGTTGACTTCTTTCAGAGCAGTGCGAGCTGAAGCAGAATCAGGTTGGAGTTCCAGAATCTTTCCAAAGGCCATGCGGGCTTCCTCCAGTTCGCCCAGCTGCAGACGAGCTTGCCCAAGCCGGTACCAGGCCTTAGTGCTCGTTGGGTTCAGCTCAGTGGCCTTGATACTGCTGTCTCTGGATTTACCAAGCTGGCCTAACTTAAGCTGGCATAAAGAAAGATTGCAGTGAAGTTCTGCCTTTACAGTTTTGTACTCCTCCTCAGTTGGAATTGAGACATCTGCACTTTCTGCCTGCTCATTTTCTTTCTCAAAGCATGGTGTCAAAGCTGCATCATCATCATCATCATCCTCTTCATCCACACCTTCTTTAGATGCCTCGTCCATTGGCTTTCTTCTTGTCTTGCTATTTAAAGTTATTGCCAGCTTCACCGCTCTGCAGTAGCAGTCTGTTGCACCCCAGATATCCCCCTTCCCAAACCGCTGACCACCCCTTTGCTTGTGAGACAGCACCCAAGCCCATTTCTCTCCAGGTGTCATCTGCCAAGACTCCTGCCCAGGGGTTAAAGAGTGAAGCTGAAGTGTAAAGCAGTCAGACTGCTGAGATGAGCCATCCCCTGTTGCGTTTTCAGTCTGGGTTATATTAGAATCACTGCCCGCTGCTTTCGAGTTCTTTGCATTCCAGGCACTTATTGTAAACTGCAAAACAAACAAAAGAATTTATAGATGAGGAGTAATTTCAGATTTTCTTATGATATACATACAGGGCTGGTAAATTAGCAACAAATTACATGATGGAACTTGTAGTTAGTAATGTATTCTATTACATTTAAGCAATATAATCAGACTACTTTTTGATTACTTTTACTAACTCATTTATTACATTAATTTGAGTAGGATAATCTTGAACCATATCAATATAAAAATACAAAGAAAAAGAAAATGTATTCTATTCTGTTATCAACAAAATGAAATGCACTGAACATTATATTACACCAGGAGGAGTAACGCTAATAATTAATTAAATCTTAATGTTAAGCTGACAGAAAGAAATAATTAAAAAATAAAAACATTCAAAATAAATGACTTACACATTTGTTTATGGTCTCAATTTTCTGTGCAATTATAGTCCCCTAACTAGTGTGTATGTGTGCAATTCCACAAAACTTTCTGTGTGTATATATATATATATATATATATATATGCAACATAGGCTTTTTTTTTTTAGAATAATAATAATTATTTATTTATTTATTTAAATTAAATTATTTTTTCTTTTTATTATTATAGATTATTATTATTATAGATTATTATGTTATTACATAATATAATATAATTACACAGTATTACTTACTATTACAGTTTTACTATTGGAATCAGTAACTAACCAGCACTGTATGCATAATAAAGTCAATATAAGTCAGCTTTACTGTAAGTTAGAAGTAATTTCTCTTATAAGTATTTATTTTTAATGAAGTTGTCCTTAAACCAAAACAATACCCGTTCTTGTCTTAGGACAACTTTTTTGATCCACTTCAAATGTTGACTACTGTATTTTTGATTTAAAGGAGCTTACTTCCGGAATAAAAATATCCTGATAATTTACTTACCCCCATTTGATCCAAGATGTCCATGTTTTTATATCTTCAGTCGCAAAGAAATTAAGGTTTCTGAGAAAAACATTCCAGGATTTTTCTCCATATAGTGGAATTTAATGGTAGCCTCTGAGTTGAAGGTCCAAATTGCAGTTTCAATGCAAATTGCAGTTTCAATGTCGTTTCAAAGGGCTCTACACAATCCCAGCATAGAATTAAGGTTCATATCTAGTGAAACGATTAGTCATTTTCTTAAAACAATAAAAATTTCTATACTTTTTAACCACAAATGTTTATCTTGCACCAGCCCAACCTCAGGCAGAAGTACCAACCCAGTGTTTACAAAGCAAACGTGCAAAGAAAGTCAAATGCCCTTTACAAAAAAAAAAGTAAAACAACAATGTCAGACAAATATAAAGTTGGAGATGAACATGAGATGGAGTTTTTTACCCTACCCTACCTTTTTGAACCAAAGTACACAGAGGAAGAACTAACCACGCGTGACTTTTCCAACATGATTACATAATGTGTGAAGACGCGCATCGCAGAACATTTGTGATGACCGTTTGTGGTTAAAAAGTATATACATTTCTATTTTATTTTTTAGAAAATGACCAATCCTTCACTAGATAAAATCTTTATTCCTAAGCTGGAATCATGTAGAGTCCTTTGAAGCTGCATTGAAACTGTAATTTGGACATGCAACCCATTGATCCCTATTAGAGAAATATCCTGGAATGTTTTTTTCAAAAACCTTTATTTAGTTGCGACTGAAGACAGAAAGACATGGACATCTTGGATCACATGATGGGGGTGGGTAAATTATCAGGACATTTTTACTTTAGAAGTGAACTTCTCCTTCAACAATACATGCACTTTTGCAGTATAATTCTGTTAAAATTATGTATTTCTATGTATAAAGTTTTAAGTTTGGAATGTCAAAACCTGCTTCTGGAGGGTTTCCGCCCAATTGGGCTTCTTTTGACCGGCTTGGACCTGAGAATAACGTATTGGGCGGGTAGACAAAATTTGGGCTGCTTTAAAAAAATAAAAGCCGCCCAATCAACTGCTTTTTTCTTCGCTTTTATCATTAGTGATTGTTATTTTAATACCTTCGAGCTCAAAGTATCACAGTAATATAATGTGTAGTGCAGTCATCAACTCATTTTTGCTTAACGCAACCCTTACTGGTTTAGTTTAACAGAGACCTGTCAATCAATTTACGTCTTTTACGTTAGTGAGATGTGATGACTTGTGAGTGACGAGGTTTTGGCGCTATAACGGGCAAGATTTTGAATATGCAGCTTATTCATTTATTCATTTGAAGTAATTGCGATGGCAAAGTGGCCTAAATATAAGTTACACGATAAAAAGTCTAAGTGGATTACATGTGGTGAGAGATGAATAGAAGACTTCTAAATATAATTGTAACTGAAATAAGAAAACGTGGGTGTGTGCATGAACGTAAATGCCAGCTACATTGTTTCTCATCACTTTATTGTGCACTTTTTGCACAGAAATTAGCATATTTTTACTGTGGACATTGAAAATGATGCATGTGTTTTTCCAAGGGTTAAAGTCATCGGTTAATTTCCACTTTGAAAAGAAGACATTTTACACATATTTTCGGACTGATTTGATCCATATTCCTGTGAAATTGATTTATCTTTATTTTATTTTGTCATTATTCTTTTTTTAAAGAGATAAAAATGGTCCTTATTAACCTTGACATGGCAATAAAATTCTCATTATTTTGGCAGTTAAAATTTGGGCTGGTTTTTGTTGAAGTGGGCGGGTTTTGGTGAGCTTTTGGGCTGGAAATCGTCAACCCGATCTGGCAACACTGGGGCCAGCATCCTTGAAATTTTAGCTCCAACTTGTCCCAACACACCTACCTGGATTTTTCTAATAATCCAGGTCTGTGGAAACCCTGACAGTTGTTGAAAGAACAGCCTCGACTAGCTGTTTCAGGTGGGATTCAGCTAAATTATGTAGGACAGTAGCCCTTCAGGAGCAGGACTGGACATCCCTGGTCTTTGTCCTTACCTCACACATCTCTCCAGCCCTCATCCCTTCCAGGCAGCCCTCTGTAATGTCACACTGCCCTTCGCCCATGCGCAACAAGAACCACTCATCCAGCGGAACCTGCAGCACAGAGTCCTGCGAACGGGGATATGAGGTAGCTTGCTCGCTAGAATCAACGTTGGCTGTTGATTCCTGCTCTTGAGAAGCAGAATGCAGTGTGTTTCCCTCCGTAACAGTACTTCGCCGCACCTTGACCTTACATAGTGAGCCCATCCACGGCGTGATGTCCCTTCGTTGCCTTTCTCCAAGCCACCTCCGCCGCACCTCCCACAGACCACCGGGACACGCGGAGATCCATGACGGCTCACCTGGAGTACAATCAGGCACTTGGACTGTTGTCATGACGAGGAGTTAAAAGACCTGAACACAATATTTGTTTGAACAAAAGAAACGAAAACAATTAAATGCTGACTACATGGGTGGTGGCTACCATGAGACCTGTTAGCACTGTGATCAAAGTCTTCATTTTAAACCTAGCGCAACTATAGCTACAGATTGCATGCTTTTTTAAAATAAGAAAACGTTTGTAATGACCTCAGAGTTTATAATATCACCTATTTGTGAACTCGTGTACCCACTTTAGTGCTCGTTGTTGCTGTCAGACTCTCTTCTTCCACAGCAAATATCTCACAATAGAGGTTTTTCATCGCCCTCTAAAGGTGCGGCATGGAGTGAACGTAAACTTTATGTTTGTACTCTTGAGTTTGACTATAGATGTCGCTTTTGGTGCAGTCGGAGGAGACAATAACTGCATGAAAAAGTTTAGGCATGCTACTTACTATTTACTACTTAAATAACTGTTTTCTATTTGAATATATTTTAAAATGTAATTTATTCCTGTGATTTCAAAGCTACATTTTTAACATCATTACCCCAGTCACATGATCCTTCAGAAATCATTCTAATATTACGATTTTATGCTCAAAAACATTTATTATTATGTTGAAAACAGCTGAGTAGATTTTATTTTTCAGGTTTCTTTGATGAATAGAAAGTTCAGAAGAACAGCATTTATCTGAAATAGAAATCTTTTGTAACATAATAAACGTCTTATCATCACTTTTGATCAATTTAAAACATCCTAATAAAAGTGTTAATGTCTATGCCCCCCCCCCCCCAAGCTTTTGAACGGTGTAGTCAGTGTATGTTACAAAAGCTTTTTTATTTCAGATAAATGCTGATCTTTGAATCTTTCTATTCATCAAAGAATCCTGAAAAAAATACTCAATTGTTTTAAATATGGATAATAATAATAATTAAAAAAAATGTTTCTTGAGCAGCAAATCAGCATATTAAAATGGTTTCTAAAGAATCATGTGACACTGAAGACTGGAGTAATGATGCTGGAAATTTTGCAATTAGATTTTAAAATATATTCAAATAGAAAGTATTTATTTTAAATAGTAAAATATTTAATTTATATTCTTAAAAAAACATTAAAAATCTTACTGTTCAAAAACCTTTGACTGGTATATTTATTTAGTAAAAGATATATGTAAAAAGTAGTGTAAAAATGCTACAGTAAGAATTTTAATTGTTAACATAGAAAATATATACTGTATTTATTGAGATAAAGATTAATTTCTCTGTAAAATACTAAAAAAAAAATTTGTAAACAATATAATCTTAAAGTAGTATATAGTAAAATATATCTATTTAAGAATAACAGTTTTTTTGTAAGAAAAAAGTTTAATATTTTATGAAAAACAGTAAGTGGTCACTCATTGGTGACATACACTACGTTTTGGTTAAATGTATGTATCTTATTATTTTTGTACAGTTATGTACATTATTACTCAGATATTTTAATAAACTTGAATTAACCCTGAGTTTTTCTATTCTACCATATGTGTTATTCAGTGCTTATGAGTATAATTTAAGATAAAACATGATTTTTAGTACTGCAAGTGGATTAGATTGTATTAACACTATATTAGTTAATGAAATACATGGAACAGTCAAATATACATATGCCAAAACAACTGTTTTTAATGCCTGAAGCATTTTACTGTGAATTTCTCTTTATCATGTAAAATTATTTTGGACTGTATATTAAATATTACAGTGATTTTTAATGCAATTTAATTTCATTAAAATTAAAAAAAGCTAATAAAACTGATGTGTCAATACAAAGTAGACTGAAAATATTTCATCTTTTTTGTGTTCGACTATAGTGTCAATGAGATTATTCTGTTAACAAAAATAACTGTTGTTGTATCAGATGATAATACCATGTAATTTGAGCTTTCTGCAAACCGTGGTAGTGAGTGATTACCATTCGTGGTATTTACATAGAAATCCAGGGTACTTCAAAGAACAAAATACGTTTTTGTCAAAGTTTGGACTGGGCAGGGCAATGAGTCTCGCTCGTTCATGGTACAAGAATGGCCTTTGTGGCCAGAGGGGGCGCGCTTGATAGTATCGGCTCTTCACACCGAGCTGTTTCCTGGGTGCCTGCAGCGTCACAGACAGGCCGTCCAGTACTATGTGGCAGAGCGTGTGTGCGCGTGCATGTGAGAGGCAGGGTTGGGGCAGAGTTTCAGAGCACGTTCAGTTGACAGGCGTCGCCGTTGCTACTCGATTCCGATAACATCACAAGCGAAGACACGGAGCTGTCGCGAGATACGCGCGTTTAACTGGATTAAGCCGAGAAAAGCCGTTTTGGACGGACCGAGCTCAAGGCGGATGAGCGCAGCCCGCGGGAGGGCAAGTGTGTTTCTGCGGCGGGGTCCAGTTAGCGAAAGATGAACAAAAACCACCGAGTGCCGAGCAACCGAACTCTGAACGCCGTGGAGGTGAAGAGCAAGGTGCGTAGCCACAGGGCCAATTACTTTAATTAGTGTTAAATCACAGAACACACTAGTCTTCGTATTAGGAACAGGCTTAACTCTACCTTTGGGTGTTAAGACACACTCACACTGTCCTGGCAAGTTTTGCCAACCTTGTGAGCTCAGTCGACCGTTGCTTTGAGTCCTGAGGACACAATGTGTCCGTGTTGTTAGGGAGAGATTGTGTGCTTGGACCATAGGTTTTGACAGGTGCTTTCTTATTTCAGGTTGTCAGGTGTTTATTATGTTGTAAAAATAATTCCTAAAAGTTTTTAAGTTCTTATATAAACGTTACGAACGTTACGGCAAGCCGTTTAAAAGTTATACATTTAAACTAACTAGTTTCTTTTTGACTTTTTTCATTACATACTAGCACTTCTTTCTAGTCAATATCCTAATTAACAACTAATTACACGGTTGCTGATAACAAATAGCTGTTTGTTTTGTCATATTTAATAACTAGTATGGTTATTTTGTAGTTAAATTTAAAGTCTTATATTAGTAAGATTATTAAAATGGTAGTAGTACCTCTTGGAAATCACACTAGTGTTTATAAACAGGTACTTGTGTCTGTTCAAATAGTACTTGAAAAATAGGAATGCATTAGCCTGGCAAGCCAGACCCACATAAATGTAGGGTCTGGGCACTCTCCATAGACAGGGCTCAACCGGAGGGGTGGGATAAACGGTTGTCTTTCAAACTCCTCTCCACGCAATAGGATAGCGCTACAACCAATCAGAGACTTAGTCTGTCAGGTGACGTAGTCAGAGCGACGGAGATTTTTAACGAAAATCAGTGCACTGTGCAGTCTGTCAGCCAAATAATAGACATAGATGGGCACTAAACCTTTAAAAGTAAACAAAAACATGCACAGACAAATCCAAATTACACCCTGCTCTGATGTAGTATACGCAAACACCGGAAGGGGAAATCGGTGAAAAAGTCAAGGATGAGTTTGCGTAAGCAAACGTAATCTTTTAGCTTTAAATGGGTTTGAACAACCAGGATAAGCGCAAGTAATTACCATTTTGAATAGCCGCTATATCCACAATCTCTGTGCACTGTGTGAACAATGAGTGTCGTATACACGCCACAGATCGCTTCCGGTGTTTGCGTATTCTACACCACAGCGCGTTCACATGTAACGAGCTCCTGCTCAGGACAGATGGACGTGGCTGTGTATCCAAAGTAAAAAAATATATAAATACTGTTCAGTTTTCCACGCGTAATTCACAGAACCAGGAATTCATGTCTGACGGAACTTATGGTCGCAGGTCAGGACTCAGGCGTCATCATGTTAAGCCCGCCCACCGACTCGTGATTGGCCCGGTACATCTTGGATTTTTCGGAATTTTAAGTGAATTGAGAGTAACTAGACTGACCTTGGAAGCAAATGTAATTTGCTGCCGCTAGGGGCGCGTCTAGATTCTAGGCTAGGAATGCATACTGCTAATACTGAGAAGTTACAAGTAACAAAAGAAAACGTCCTAATAAATAATGCATAGCTAGTAAAACTGAAAAGCTGCTAGTTGGAAGAGAATAACTGATATCAGGACCACAGCTCCCTATAGAATTTATTGGAAAACTTGCAATTTGTTCGCCAATAACAAGACAATAGGGACTATTAGCACTGGAGGACATACTTTTGACTAATTTATTGCATAGTAGTTACTATTGGAATAAGTGCAATTAGTTTGGTAGTAACACAAAAAGGTACTAGTTTGTATCAAGGAATAAGCGCTAAAATGGCTTGCCATTCCAATGTATCAGTGAAAATTCAATGAAAGCCGTTCTTGCTCCTAAACTTGTATTTTGGGAAACAAACTGATGGTCTTGGATTGCAAACTTCACACATCCACATGACAAGATCATGTTTAGGGAAATTAAATATTGACTATTCTCAAAAAACACATTACATTCAATCAAATACCAAGCCACACAGTCTTATCTCAACTGTGACGTGAGAGCAGTTTTATAGGCATTTTACACACATGAACAACTATGCCGCTGTAGTCTGATGTACAAATCAAATATTGGTTTTGTCTTAAACCTAATAACCTGTCTACCTAGACAGTGTTCTGCACATGCATAGGATGCCTGGGATTTGTCTAGGTAGGCTGTTCAGTCTCAGGTGTTGGCTTTTCTTGTTGATTTCCATGTTATTCTAGATATAGGAATAGTTATTCACCACCAGAGGAATGTAGATGTGGTTATGTTTATTCACATTTTTCTTGTTAATCATTGTGGATGACACAATAAACAAGAACCTAGTCATACTCATTCCAAGATTTACAGGTATGTTTTATTATGGACAAGTCATGATTAACTAGTCATGACGTTACAATCTTAATCCTCCCTTCACATTATGTTTTTTGAAAATTCTCATGAAAGAATTTAGGCTGTCTATTTTGACTAGTTAGTAATCATTTAATTGTTGCTTCAGATTTTTTGCCCTTGAGTTTTCTTGTTTATAAATAGATTTTTTCATTGTTACTGATGCTGCTATTCTATATTTAGATACTCTGTACTGAAATATAGTGCTTACTTCGCCTTAAAGGAATAGTTCACTCTAAATGAAGACTGTTATTGTTATTACTACACAAATTGATTGTTTTAGTGATGTACTAAAATGATGTTTTGGTTTTGTAATATGCACAATATACTGACACTATATTATTCTTGGATATTAAAAAATGGCCAATATGTAATATTTACCAGTAGACATTGGATATTTCATGGTTTCTGTCTCTTGAAGAGAGATTTCCCATTTAGAGCACATGTTAGAGTGAGATTTGCATGTGTGAGCAGTTTTCAGTGTGTTTTACTTTTCTTTTTTTAAACAAACTAAGTTTGTGATAGCAGGTGTTTATCAGTTGTCAGCTTTAATCTGAAAATAAAGTGCAGCGAAAACAGTAATTTTTAAAAATATGTTTACTATTTAAAATAAGTTTTCTATTTGAATATATTTTAAAATGTAATTTATTCTTGTGATTTCAAAGCTGACTTTTTAGCATCATTACCCCAATCACATGGTCCTTCAGAAATCATTCTGTTCAAGTTTTGTATTATTATTATCATCAATATTTAAAACAGTTGCATACATTTTTTTTCAAGATTCTTTGATGAATAGAAAGATCTAAAGATCAGCATTAATCTGAAATAAAGCTTTTGTAACATTATACACTATAAAGAGAAAAATAAAGACGTTTATAATTTGAAAAAAGGATTTCTCATTCAGGAAAATGCTGTTCGTCTGAACTTTCTATTCATCAAAGAAACCTGAAACAATTCTACTCAGCTGTTTTCAACATAATAATTAAAAAAATGTTTTTTGAGCAGCAAATCAGAATATTAGAATGATTTCTGAAGGATCATGTGAATAGAGTAGTGATGCTAAAAATTCAGCTTTGAAATCACAGGAATAAATTACATTTTAAAATACATTTAATTAGAAAACAGTTATTTTAAATACTACAATTATTTCAAAATGTTACAGTTTTTGCTGTGTTATATTGCAAGAATTTTTTTTGTGAGAAACATACATTTGTCAGTTTCATGCTAAAGTATTATTTATACTATAGTAGTAAATATTAATGTTTTGAATTATCAGTTATTATGATAATTTAGGTTTTATTTTAGTTTTCCTTTAAGCTTTAGTGATTTTTGTCCTTCCAAGGCATTATTTCAATTTTCAAGGTTTTTAGGTTGAAGTTTTTCATCTAATAAGCTATATTTGTATTTTATTTTATTTCAGTTTAATTTCATTAGTTGTGTTTGTCTTGTTTTGCTGTGTATTGATGTCTATTCCATGTTGTTAGTTTGGAGCAGAATTCAGGCGGTTCTCTTTGGATCGGTCCAAGCCGGGGCGCTTTGATGAGTTCTATGGCTTGCTGCAGCATGTGCACCGGATCCCCAACGTCGATCTGCTTGTGGGTTACGCCGACGTCCACGGGGACCTACTACCAATCAACAACGATGACAACTACCATAAAGCGATCTCAATGGCAGCGCCCCTGCTCCGTCTCTTCTTGCAGCGGAAAGGTGAGGATCGTGTTTTTGAAGTGGGTCATTGGTCAACTCCATATGCCACGCACACAACAATTGCTCTGTCACAATTTCCTTTAATTCCTACATAGTCACAACACTCACAGTTGTAGTGATAAATTCTATGTAGTTGTATAACATGAACATTTCAATGTGTTTCGACTGATAACATATGTGGAGGCGATAGCTGTACTTCAGGAAGCTGTCAGACCAGAAGTGGTGCTTTTGTTTATATATCAGTCATATCAGATTATAATGTGACAGGTTATGGAGTCCTAGGGAAGTGAGTTGTGTTCAGTAACCTGGCTGCTAGTTAGCGGCGTTAAGTCTCATTTAAGATAAGCTCTCTTCATGTAATCCTCTAACTAACAGCTGTGTTTATTAATCCATTGATGATTGCTTGTTTTATCACTATTGTGTATTTTAAGACATTTCACAAAGAATATATTCTCCGTTGATGCCTTTCTCTTTAACTAGTACGACAGTGTTTCTTAATTTGGGTTAAAGGTTTTTAGACTTTGAGACTTTGAACCCTCGACTGCGTTCATTTGAAAGCAACAAAATGAAGTTAAAGGTCTGAACTGGTGACAGTTGTTGTGTGCTTTTGGCATGTCGTGGCCTCAGGCTGTGGGGTGCCCCACTCTAAGCTGTGTCTGTGTGCCATATGACCTGTAGATGGTAAGCCACTTTGTCAGGCGGAGATTAGAGGGGTCACTGTGTAACACTGTGTGGCCTGCGTTTCAATTATATGGCGAAACTAGCTCCATGCTGTGACCTGTTGCTATGGCAGAATATGTGACACGGAAGCACATGAAGACCCACCACCTTTTTACTTTGCATAGGGAGGAGCAATATATCTTGTAGGGTGTATGCAGACATTTTGTCACAGATGCTCTAAATGCTATATATATTCCATTGCGTACATGATTATGCTGATTAAAAGTCTGTTTGAAAACCTAGTGAGCTGTCTTGCTGTCTAGTAGTTATGAAGACAACAAGACAACATTTCGTGGAAAGCTGCAAAACGATTAGTCGCATCTAATCGGTTCAAAATAAAAGTTTATGTTTGCATGCTATATATGTGTGTACACAGTACACACACATATAGTATGCAAACATAAACTTTTATTTTAAGTTGATTAAACATGACTAATTGTTTTGCAGCTCTAATTTTGAGGCAATATCCCAACTGAAAAGAAGCCTATAAGTAGGTCCAGATCCAACTTTTCCATTAAGAGACAATATTTGCCCCCTGGAATTGATTTCAATTTTTACAGTCACTTTATTATTATAAAAACTAGGGATGCTTCGATCAGGATTTTTGCAGCTGATACAGAGTACTGGTTTCGTGTCATGGTGATCGGTCGATACAATGCAGATTCAGATGCTTTGAGCTTTATATAACTGATATGTTATCTCTCTGATCAACGTTCATCTTTTTCAGATAAAGTATTACTATAGATGTTGCTTTTGTTATATTTTTACAGTAATTATGCAATGTATGTAATGTAACTATTGTTTTAACTGAGTAATAAATAGTCACTCAGTGAACATTTTAATATGCCTTCAAAATTGGGTTTACGCCAAAGGTGTGCAATTATTTCCAGGGTTAATCAATATTTTAAACTGTTATCAGTAACAATAGACTGTTTAAAATTGTATCTAAATTATAACTGTTAAAAAACAGGAGGTCATAGGAATGCAATATTATGACAAAAAACATTATTGTAGATTATTTCTTAATATTGTTAATATTGTAATAATGTTTATTATTATCAACAGACATGTTGGTCCATAGTGTTAGTCAAGTCTAGCACAAGTTATGCAAAAACTCCTGTTATTACCACTAAAGCTACAAAATAAATATTTTATTCACATTGTATCTGCACTGTGTTGTTTATGATGAGGGAATTTACAAACTTGCACAATTATCAACAGCTCCAGCGTTTTCAGCGCTGATTAATCTAAGTGCCTCTGATTGCCCAATGCATTCCCAAGTTCAACAGAAATGTGTTTGATTGGTTATAAGGCTCAACACAAAACGGTGTGTAAAAGCAGTCTGATGCATTGTAAGCAAATCTAAATGCAATTTTTCGCATTCAGACATTTCATTTATTTTCACATTTCATTTTAATCGCAACAGCCATGCAGAGACATTTTTTGCATCTTTGTGTTAAATTTATGGGGCATTTTTGTTCATTTTGGTGATATTGTTGCCACAAGCCCTTGTTAAATTTCAGCCCTGGTCCTTATGAAATCAGACATTTTGTGCTGATTGTAAAGGCATAGTTCACCCAATAATGACAGAAGATATTTTGAAGAATATTGGTAACTGAGCAGTTAATGGTCCCTATTGACTTCATTTGTAAGGAAAAAAATACTATGATAGTCAACTGTTCGTTAGCCACTTCTCTGTGTTCAGTAGAAGGCAGAAGTTCATAAAGGTTTGTAAGAATTTGCATTGGGTGAGTAAATGACGGAATATTCATTTTTGGGTGAACTATCCCTTTAAGGGAAATTCTGTTGAATGCTATCTAAATATGGTAAACAAATAATGCTAACTATATAATCGCCCACACCACTGGACGGCAAATTCTGCTTTAAATGCACAAGCTCTTTAAACGTGACAGGATTCTGAATGGCTCTCAATGTGTTTAATCATTCATCATCTAGACAATCATTCTGAAAATGATTACAATAATATTGTTCCTCTATGTCTTTGTTCCTCTGTGGTGTGAACTTCCCTATTCTCATAGAAATGATTACTAAAACTTCATATCAGTGTCACTGGTGTGAACTGCCATAAGAATACTATATTCTTATTGGTAGCTAAAAGCCTAATAAAACTGGCAAAATTACTAAACAAACACATGTTACATTTTATAAATGTCAGGAGTAAATCTGTGGAGATTTCTGCCTATAAAATGACTGTTTGACACACATACCTCACAAAATAATGCTGCTCATGTGAAGCACACAATAAATGTGACTCACAGCTGATTCCTTTAGTTTAATATTGGCATTTTGCTAAGATAACAGTACAGGACTCTAACTAATTTGCAAAAAATTACATAAGCATTTTAGGTTACAAATAAAAATACATTTTTAAGTAAATTTATTGGTTCTTTTCTGCCATCATGGAATAATTTTTTACATGAAGTGACAATCCGTTCTTCATGATTGCTTCATGATGAAGGATAATTGCAATGTTCCAACTGCAAAGTTCACTTCCAGAAGGAACATTTCCTGATAATTTATTCACCTCCATGTCATCCAAGATGTTCATGTCTTTCTTTCTTTAGTCACAAAGAAATTACCTTTTTTTTGAGGAAAACATTACATTTTTCTCCATATAGTGGACTTCGGTGGGGATCAATGGATTTGAAGGTCCAAACTGAAGTTTCAATACGGCTTCAAAGAGCTCTACACGATCCCAGCCAAAGAAATAAGGGTCTTATCTAGTGAAACGATGTTAATTTAAAAAAAAAAAAACTTTACAAAATATCTGTGTGCGAGTTGGATCTGTGTTTGAAATCACAGTACCAAGACTGCCAAACTAACTGAAAATCTTTTGTGCAGTGTCTTGCCGTCATTGAATGGCACACATTTAGTGATCTGGGTTAAGATAGCCTTCACTGTGGTTGGAGTTTACGTGGGGGATGGGGGGGTCTGAAGCATTCTTGAGCGGTGCGCCTCGTCTGTGGATTGTGTTTGGAATTCTGGGTTTTGTTCTGTCCCAGCCTGTTTTGCATATTCAAGTGGCTTGACTTGAGCTCAGCTTACTGGATCGTTAATGAGGATGTTTTGTAGGGTGCGAATGTACATCTAAACACTCCAAATGAGGGTTTGTGTGTCTCAATAGGCGTCCCGTCCCGATGCGGACAGGCATGCTTTTTCAGACAACATCAGGATGACCACAAAGCACCAATCCCATGCTTGTTTACCTGCTGCCATGGCAGCAGTGAAGAGCTCAAGCTGAGTGAGGTTAATGATGAGGGATTCTTGAGTGGTGATTGTAGCATGATGGCATAGATACCACATATTCACTGCTGTGGGAGACCAAATGTCATAATTAAAGTATGAACCAGTGAAAATAGGAAAGCTGTATCTGAATACTGAGTGTGATGTCCCCCACCATCACTGTCTGTAGTGGTTGTGGAGCTGAATATCTGTTGTGGATGTGTGTTTGCTGGCTTAAGGGGTGTTGGCACCTGTGTGTCTATTTGCATCATGTGATTTCCTGATCAGACATCCTGCTCAGCCACCGCTGTGTCATAATATTGGGTCTTTGCTCTATATATCTCTGTGCTCTACATTCACTCTTCTTTGTTAACAGCTGAGACCGGGAAATAACCTCCGTTCCAAAACCTAATGCGATGCCTCCCTAGACAGCATTTTAAGGAGTCATAGGAACGCTCCTGATGTTAAAGTTTCTGGAAGTAGGAAACAACATTACGCTGTCCTCTAAGATACTCATTTTGCCTAATGCCGGCATTGCAGAAACATATTTTTCAATAGTTCATTTAATACAGCAAGATGCAAATAGCTTAAATTAATAGACTGTTTAATTTTACAAAATATTTCTGTGTGTGATGTATATGTTGCAGGAATTAATGTCATCTACATCTGTCGTCTACATCTGCCTGAAATACCAAAATGTATTTTTACCTAAAAATACACTGATAACCGCCATGATAATACAGACTGTAAAAATATAGACATGCAAATGATCATGCACACCAAGACAAAACACCATCAGGGTAACTCGCATGACACTAAAATAATACAATAAATATTAACCAAATAAAATGTAACACAAAAAAACATAATGAACATTACCGATAACAATAATATGCAAAAACAAACCATTCAAATAGTATATAAATGATGTTCAGAGAATTCTGGGAATGCCCTTTTATTGTTTTCACAAAAAAATTAAATTATATGGTAATTTAGAGCATTTCCTTTCAAAAACCATAAATTATATAATACTTTAATTAAAATTATATAATTCAGTGTTAAATGTTATTTACTCACCCTCATGTTGTTCCAGACTCGTAAGACCTTTGTTCATCTTTGAACACAAATTAAGATGTTTTTGATGAAATCCGAGGGCTTTCTGATCCTGCATAGACAGCAACGTAACTGTCACAAGGCCCAGAAAGGTAGTAAGGACATTGTTAAAATAGTCCATGTGACATTACTGTTTCAATAATTTTATACCACTTTATTCAACTATTTCTTTTTTTCTGGTCTGTCTCTGCCACCATTCATGAAAGCATCATAACAATAACATTACCGTTAAACAACTGATGTCACATGGACTATTTTAACGATATCCTTACTACCTTTCTTGGCCTTGAACATGTCAGTTGTGTTGCTGTCTATGCAGAGTCAGAAAGCTCTCGGATTTCATCAAAAATATCTTAAGTTGTGTTCTGAAGATGAAGAACGTCTTAGTTTGGAACGACATGAGGGTGAGTAATAATTAATAATTAATAATTAAAAAAACGAATAATTAATGACAGAATTTTCATTTTTGGGTGAAATATCCCTTTAAGCCATTCACACTTTATACGATGTAAGGTAACTTACAGTTAACCAGTCAACAGGTTTTTACTAGGGATGTAACAATATCAAAATTCTATCTAATGCACTTTGAGAGTTCAAAATTAACAGCTCCAACCCATGTTAAGTAAGAAAATTTAAGTCAGAAAAAAGTCAATAAATTGACTTGAAATTTAAAGGGAACTCAAATTAGAATATAATAATAATAATATTAATAACCACTTTTTTAAAAAAAACAATTGCACTGCAAAATAAATAAAAAATGAACATTTCATATATATAATATATTTAAATCTATAATATTTATGAGATATTTTGAATTTTGACTGTAGTAACGTTACCCATTTAGACCGCTAGCTGTCAGCAATTAATACAGCATTTTTAAGCTTGATGTAAACGGCAGTAGAGCTTTAATTTTGAAGGAAAAGTCTAGCTTCAGTAAAACAGGCTTACAAAAACACGTCTTACTACAAATCTAGTGAAATGCTGAAAAAATAAAGCATAACTGGTGGCCATTACATTCCCAAACATGCGCTAAACTCACAGTATATGCAATAAACGAGTTTACTCGATAATATAATTTTTTTTACAGTGCAGCTTAGCAGCCAGTGCCATAGAAATGGAGTATGCAACATATGCATTGCATATGTCATAACCATATCCAATGGCCAAAGGGGTCATCGGATGTAAAACTAACTTTTACATGTTGTTCGAACATTAATGTGTGTTGGCAGTTTGTGTCCTAAAAATGCAGAGGACAATGTTACTTTCGTTTTTAAATAGAAAAAGACGATCCCGATCAACATATGCATCTATGTTTGTGCGAATCATTCGTGATGCAGCTTCACCCACAGCAGAAGTGAGTTTATATAAGGGTTTTTTATGCATCTTTGCAAATGGCCTTTCTTAATAATGTGCTTGTTTGCAAGTTTCGCCGATAAACACGGCTAAATGTGGCTAAAGTAAACATTACAGCTCGTAATCTCACTGCAGAGAGGGGCGGGGCAAGCAGAGCTCATTTGCATTTAAAGGGACCCTGCAATAAAATGAACTGATACTTTGCTGATTTTGACAAGGTAAAAGGGTTGTTTTTTTACACTACTATTGATAGTTTTAAACCAAAGTATATTATAGACTTTTCATTAAGACCCTAAAAAATCATATGAACTTGTGGAAAATGGGCATCCGATGACCCCTTTAAAAATTGGGTTGTTGCTCCCCTCTTAGCAACATACTACTATTAAACAAGTCGAGTCTCCTATACACTTTACACAAGGATTATTATTTGTGTGGTATGTGGACCTGCTGCCTCTGTACAGTGTTCCAAATCTGTCATTTATGAGGTTTCATTTTGGTTAGGATGCTGCCTTAGAAGAAAGCTGCCTATGTAGAAAGCTGACAGCTCGCTAGCTTTTGAACTATGTTTCAGTCTGAGAACTAGACTTGTTTACTTCAACGTTTCAAACTACAAAATCTTTTGAATGAGGTTGTAGTTGAGTAATTCGGCTAAGATTAATTGACGAGTCAGCTAATAGTATTAGCATTAATCTGTCTTTTGTTCACTATAATAAATCCATCCACCTGTGGTTGTTTCTAATAATAGCCCATGATTCATGTTCATTGTGTCATTCATTACACATGGTTTCCATTCCTTTCATAGTTTTCTCAGCGTATCTCTGGGATCCTCCCTACCGGCCTCACCTGAGAGGTGTGGTTCAGGAAAGCAGCTGGAGAAGTTTGTAGAGAGCGCTGTGACTTATATTTTAGGAATCTGCCCACTTGTCTCTTTCGCTTTTCCTCTCCCCTTTCTTTCCTGAAACCGGAAATTTGTTTACCTTTCCATTCATGTCATCAGCTGAATCAGGGCGCAGGGGTGGGTTTGTGTTTTATTGACACCTATGATGTCTGCAGCTTTTATTGCCGTTTCAGTTTTAGGAGGAGCTGCTTTAATAAGTGGGAGGAATTCCAGGGTCAAGGAATGTCACGCTGATGCACAGAAGCACTGGAACACTGTTATGTCATCATGCCTGGGTAGAGAGGGCCAGCGCTGTCGGCCCAGTGCCTCTCTGGTGTTGTCAATGAAGCGGAGCGGGATGAAGGAGGGGTGGAGGGTGGTGGAAGAGGTTGTACTTCTAGGGGGGAAGGGGCAGTTAGCTGCAGGATTGGGGGGAGGCGTCACACTGTGTGGAATGTGGTCAGACTCTGATCACCTCTGCTGATTAGATTAGACAGGACAGGAGGGGTGCACATGGGTGTGCGAGGAATGAAGTGGTCAGCGAACGTATAGAGCTGTGCTTCTTGAGTGATTTGTGGAAGAGGAGCAGATATTATTATATATGTGATCCTGGACCACAAAATTAATCATTAAGCCAGTTTTTAAATTTAGATTTATGCACATAATTCTGAATAAATAAGCCATTATTATGTGGTTTGTTATGATAGGAGAATATTTGGCCGAGATACAACTATTTGAAAATCTGGAATCTGAGGATGCAAAAAAATCTAAATACTGAGAAAATCGCCTTTATTGTTGTCCAAATGAAGTTATTAGCAACCCATATTACTAATCAAAAATTAAGTTTTTTCATATTTTTTAGTGGGAAATGTACAAAATATCTTCACATTATATTTACTTAATATCGTTACTTAATGTTTTTTGACAAACGTTTTTTTTTTTTTATATATAATTTTGACACATACAATGTATTTTTGGCTGTTACTACAAATACGCATGTGCTACTTAAGACTGGTTTTGTGGTCCAGGGTCACATATTGAGTTTTTCCTCACAATATTGTATAGATACTTTAGATCCTTGTATTAGTATTACTGTTCACAGGGTTGGGGTCAATAAAAATCATTTTAAATAAAAATACAGTAAAACATTTTTTAAATATTATTGCAATTTAAAGTTTCACATGAACCTTCTGAAATCATTCTAATATGCTGATTTGATACTGAAGAAACTTTTTTTTTATTGTTAATGTTGAAAACAGTTGTTCTGCTTGTGAAAACTGTGATACACTACCAGTCAAAGGTTTTGAACAGCAAGATTTTTAATGTTTTTTTTAAAGAAGTCTCTTCTGCTTACCAAGACTGCAGTTATTTGATCCAAAGATCCAATTTACAGGATGAAATATTTTTTACTATTTAAAATAACTGTTTTCTATTTCAATATATTTTCAAATGTAATTTTTTCTTGTGATCAAAGCTAAATTGTTATTACTCCAATCTTCAGTGTCACATGATCCTTTATTAATCATTCTAATATGCTGATCTGCTGATCAAGAAACATTTATTATTATTATCATTATTATCAATATTTAAAACAGTTGAGTACGTTTTTTCAGGATTCTTTGATGAATTGAAAGATCCAAAGATTAGCATTTATCTGAAATAAAAAAGCTTTTGTAACATTATACATTTGTAAATTAATAGTTTTAACAAGGATGCTTTAAATTTCTCAAAAGTGATGATAAGGACATTTTTAGTGTTACAAAGATTTTATTTTCAGATAAATGCTGTTCTGAACTTTCTATTCATCAAAAAACCTGACAAAATTCTGCTCAGCTGTTTTCAACATAATAATAATAATGTTTTGGAGCAGAAAATCAGAATATTAGAATGATTTCCGAAGGATCATGTGACTGTAATGAAGTAATGAAGCTAAAAATTCAACTTTGAAGTCAAAGGAAAAATATATATTCATATAGAAAACATTTTTAAATTGTAAAAATATTTCAAAATTGTACTGTTTTTGCTGTACTTTGGATCAAATAAATGCAGTCTTGGTCTTTAAAAAAACATTCAAAAATCTTTTGACTGGTAGTGTACATTTTTCAGGACTCTACACACATTATGTCTTTATGTCTTATGTCAATTTAATGCATCCTTGCTGAATAAAAATATTCATTTTAAACAAACAAAAAAAATCTGACCCCAAACTTCTGAATGCTGGTGTATGTTAATGTTCATTCATATACCTTCTTTTAGTTCAATTATTGAAATGGCAGGTTGTCGAAACAAGCAATAACTCACACTATTAATGAGATGCCATAGGAATGTGCACAACCACATATTTTCAAAATAGAGTAGTTAGTGGGCAGCCTGAACAACTAGCCAACTAATCAGTCTTATTTGGAAAGACTATATCTATTTTATTTTTCAATGTGGAAGTAAGCCTTTTTCTGTGAATGTGCAAGAGCTCCGGTTCATTAGGCTCTATAGAGAAATAACGAGAAGATTAACAATATTAGGTAAATGGAAAAACTGTTTGCACTACAAACCAGTGCGTTCATAATTAAGATAATACATTAAAATAAAATGGTAAGACACACCAATTTGCAATATTAAGCAACAACACAAACCGTTTGTACAGCTAAAAATAGCTGGAAGCAAATGACACCGGAAGGCAGACACATTAAATTTACAAATAGCCAGTTTGCAAACATAAGGTGGATAATTAGACTAGTTTTGGGTTTGACTCTGATCAGATATGTTTCTATAAAAAGATATTCCTGAGTTCAAAAATGACTAGATGAAGCACCAAGAAAAGGCAGGTTTTTTTTATTGCGTCTGTCACAAGTTTTGAATGCTGATTACTTTAGTGTTTTATGATTCTTCTGTGTATGATTAACCTCAGAGCGCTAAAACACCTTCCAAACTGAACTCTGACCATGTGCCCTTTACCCGCACACTTCACATTCCTCACAGAGTCAGAGTCAAAGGCAAGAGAAGGTGCAGGTTATCAGGAAGGAGCTCACTGTGGAAACTGAGTGACATCTATGATTGAGTGCAGGAAGTTTCCGCTCCACGATTCAATCTTTTGTAACATATAAAAAGTTTATAGACTTATCAGAATTTCTATTCATCCAAAAGTGAAAGTACTTGTTATTTAATTGTAGAACCTGCAGTACCAGGGCTGACCCAAACATAGGCACACAGAAACAAGCCTATACCAACTGAAGAAACACAGCAGTCACAGTCGCTCCCTGAGCGACAGAGACTGTGTTCGAAAGAGAGAGATAGAGAGAGGGATAAAGATGATCATACATTGAAGGAAGAGAGTGGGAGAAAGAAGAATGAGCAGCGTCAGCATGAATTAAACTGAGGGCAGCAGTAGTTATTATGACATGAAGGAGTCATTCTACCCACACACACTCTTATTAAACATACATACTGCATCCTTAAATTTGTTGTAAATTAATCCTTGATAGTAATGGTGTTCACAGAACTTTAGCTTTATAAAGGGATTATGTATGAAGCTGTCCTGTGTTACGCAACATTATAAATAATAAATAAAATACAAGCATTCAGAAATTATTTTCTTTGGTAATCAACAATACTCCACAGGTGTTGATTACTACAGATTTCTTTTTTTTTTTTCGTTAGCTCAAATGTAAAATAAAAGTCAAAATCGATGGGTTTTTGGGTTATATCCATCTGAAATGGTCCAATAATTGTGAAAATTGAAAAATTAAGAAAACTGTTTCTTATTTACCTGCTTCTCAGCAGTACATAAAAACTAAATGATTTATGGTTGGTCGCTGTACATATCAGTAAGATGTTCCTGGCCAGAGTAATGATGCATTAACGCTGTGTCGTAATTCTGAGATGACAACACGTGACGTTCTACTCTTTCTGAATTATGTGTTTTTGTGGCAACATTATCAACGCCAAAGCCCTCACATGCTCCTGAACTTCTAATACAACTTGTAAACAGTGACGGCAGTACCACGTGACTGCTGCCAGGTTCATTTTGGCACTACTTGGGCGCTACCTCTGAGTCCTAGCACATGGAAAGCTATGAGTAAAATGTCACATGTTGTCAACGTGAAATTACGGTAATTACGACATGGCGTGAACGCAGCATAAGTTAATCAAATTTGATAATGTTGATAGTCAACAGTCTGACTCTTTGCATATGACACTTAAAGGATTAGATCACTTCCAGAGTAAAAATTTACTCATCCCTATGTCATCTAAGATTCATGGCTTCCTTTCTTCAGTCAAAAAGAAAGGTTTTTGAGAAAAACTTTCCAGGATTTTCTCCACAGTGGATTTCAATGGTGGCCAACAGGTTGAAGATCCAAATTGCAGTTTCAATGTGGCTTCAAAGGGCTCTACATGATCCCAGCCCGAGGAATAAGGGTCTTATCTAAAATGATCAGTCTTTTTCTAAGAAAAATACAAACTGATGTACTTTTTAACCACTCAAATGCTCATCTCGTGCTAGCTTGACTTCATGCATTTCTTTTTAATAAGTTTCTAATGGTCATCAAGGCTGTTTATTTGATTAAAAATGCAGAAAAAATTTAATAATGTGAAATATTATTATGACGTAAAATAATGTTCTTCTATACACATTAAAAGTCTAAAAATAATTTATCTCTGTGATCAAAGCTGAATTTTTCAGCATCATTACTTCAGTCTTCAGTGTCACATAATCCTTCAGAAATCATTCTAATATGCTGATTTATTATCAATGTTGTGTTGCTTAATATTTTTTCGAACCTGTGATACTTTATTTCAGGATTCTTTGATGAATAAAAAGAACATTATTTAAAATAGAAATTGTTTCTAAAGTTCTTTAAAAGTTTAGGGTCAGTAAATTGTTATTCTTTTTTTCTTTTTTAAGAAATTTTTACTTTTATTCAGCAAGGATGTGTTAAATTGATAAACAGGGATAGCAAAGACTTTTATAACATTTATATTTTAAAGAAACTATTCTTTTTAACTTTTTATTCATCGTAGAATCCTTGAAGAAAGTGTCACAGGTATCCAAAAAAAATAAAAAAATTGGTATCACAACTGTTGCCAACACTGATAATTCTAATAATAAATCAGCATATTAGAATGATTTCAAAAGGATCACATGACACTGAAGACCGGAGTAAAAATTAAGTTTTTGCATCACAAGAAATTTTTTTTTGAACATATATTAAAATAGAAACCATTACTGTATATAGTAATAACATTTTGCACTATTGTTTTTCTGTATTTTGTTTAAATAAATTTGATCAGCGTAAGAGACTTCTTTAAAAAACGGCAGTGTAGGTGGAAGTACTGACCTCGTGTTTACAAAGCGAACATGCAAAGAATGTCAAACGCCCTGTACAAGAAAGGTAAAGCAACAATGTATTTTGAAGTTGGAGTTTTTCACCTTACTTTACCTTTACGAACTTAAGTACGCAGATTAAGACGTACGCAGGTTAAGAGAAATAACCGAGTGGGACCTTTCCAATGTGATTATGAAATGTGTGAAGATGTGCATGTTCAGCATTTGTGGCTAAAAAGTATATAAATGTATATTTTTTTTTAGAAAATTACAGATTGTTTCATTAGATAAGACCCTTATTCCTCGGCTGGGATTGTGTAGAGCTCTTTAAAGCTCCATTGAAACTACAGTTCGGATCTTCAACCCATTGGCCACCATTGAAGTCCAATATATGGAGAAAAATCCTGGAATGTTTTCCTCAAAAACCTTAATTTCTTTTCGACTAAAGAAAGAAAGACATGAACATCTTGGATGACATGGGGGCGAGTAAATTATCAGGAAATTTTGATTCTGGAAGTTAACTAATACTTTAAGAACTAATGCTTGACACCAGGCCTCATCTGATAACCTAGTACTTCCAGCAAGACTTTCTGCTGTTTCACAGTTCACGGGAAATCCATGATGACGATGCGTTGGCAGCTCAAGGTTGTTTACACATAATAGCCAATTTGATTGGCTTGCCATTTTTGATTAAACAAGAAACTGCTTTAATGATTCCCACACACAGAGTGAGTTTCATACACAGTGCACATTATTTTCTCCAAGTATCTTATTTCTCTATGGCTTTTCCTATGTTTCCTTGCTTGCAGACTTTACGTTCTCCCTCTGTTATCTATAGATAGAGGTCTCACTTTATCTTAGCTGTGTCACAGAAGTATGTACTCAGCGAGCCCAGAATAGCAACACCTCATAAAATTTCTGTATTGAGAAGTTTTTTACACATCAACCCTTGCTCTTTCATTCTCGTTCTGTCTCCCTGGCCTAAGTGCCCATTATAGCCCTCTCTCCACCCTCTCTTCTCCCTTCTCCTCTATCTTGCCGTGACTGGAACGGGATGGCACACACTCCCCATGTGGGAGACGTCCGGACTTAACCTTAAAGAAGCAGAAATGTTCCACAGATGCTGGCTGTCATGCCGTCAACGGCTGCTCGTCTGAATAATCAGCTTGCTCCATTCTTGCAAGCAGCTTTGTGGAGCAACACCGTGAACAGAAAGTAGCACAGTGGCCACATGCAAAAAAAACCTGAATGAGACATTGACAAAAGTGAAACATGAGCCATCACGGCCTTCATAAGGCCTGCTGAATATTGGATGAGATGAGTCTGTCACTCTCAGTTTGCGGTGAGCAGAGACTCGGTGTGACATCTCTATTGTTTTCACACTCCTCGTGGGATGCTTCTCACGACTGCCTGTGCACCTCTAAACTGAATATCTAACTAGTTGTCATGTAGAAGAGTACTAATGAGTTTTCACATTTCAGCCTTGTTCTTGAATTTATTCTGCGGGAAAATACTAGCCAGTAACTTACTAATAATACTATATCCATTTTTCATACTGTGCACAATGTTGTGATGCCTGAAAACAACTGATTTTAGTTTTGACTGTTTATTCATTTATTTAGACCAAATTGTATTTTTAATTTTAGTGTTTACATTTATCAGTTACATGAAAATGCAAAACAGTTAAGAATACACAAACGGTCACCTGACCTTGGGTAGACTGTAATGGGATACTGGTCATCCAAGCAAAGGTGGGGCAGCATTTCACTAAGGCAACACACACACACACACACACACACACACACACACACACACACACACACACACACACACACACACACACTACTCTCACTGGTGTACTGCTGATCACACAGACTGCATCCTGGTGTCCTTTGACAGGAAGTGAGGTGCTTCCACTGCCACGGTCAATGGTGACCACAGTATCAGATAAAGCCAGTGTCACATTTCTGCTGCCATATTAACACGCAGCAAAGAAATCCACACGACTACACTGCCAAACCAAACTGAAAGTTCATATATGGGCCATTCTAAGGGATCAAAGTCAGAGTTGGAAACGTCTTGTAAACATGTATTTTTTTCCCACAAATTTTGTATGTATGGAAATATACCACATAATATAATATCCAAGGTACACATTTCTAGTAATTGTGCAGTTAATTGTCATATTTTCAGAAAGTTTTGGAATATTTGTCCTTTCTAATTTGTCACTACCGAATCACAGTTATATATAATTCAATAAGAAGGGTTATATTGACATATTAAGATTTTGCTTACATTTTCCTTATATATTTCTATTTTATTAAAAGTTTTCAGAAGGAAATCAATAACAATTACAATTTTAACAATATTTCAAGTGTGATTTATGACATTTGTATTGTTGTATTCTTAATCTAATTTATCTTTGTACAAGGCAAAAATTTGATCATACTGATTTCAAACTTAAAGGAGAAGTTCACTTCCTGAGCAACATTTTACAGATAATGTACTCACCCCCTTGTCATCCAAGATGTTCATGTCTTTCTTTCTTCAGTCGTGAAGAAATTGTTTTTTGAGGAAAACATTTCAGGATTTGTGGTGTCCACGAGTTTGAACTTCCAAAATGCGGTCAAATGGCTCTAAATGATCCCAGCTGAGGAAAAAGGCTCTTATCTAGCGAAACAATTTGGCAATTTTTGGAAAAAATAACAACACTTTTTAACATCAAGGGTTCATCTTATCTAGTTCTGCGTGAACTCTGTGTATTGCGGGTCAAGACAGTTAGGGTACGTCGAAAAACTCCCATCTCATTTTTTCCCCAACTTCAAGATCATCTTACATCGCTGTTTTACCTTTTTTTTTTTTTTGTAAAGGGGCGTTTGATCTTCTTTGCACGTTTACTTTGTAAACACTGGGTCGGTACTTCTGCAGCAATGTAGGATGATTTTGAAGTTGGAGAAAAAAATGAGATGAGTTTTTTGACATACCCTGTCTTGAACTGGAATACACAGAGTTCACACAGACCTAGATAAGACGAGCATTTGAAGTTAAAAAGGATATAAATTCTCAATTTGTTTAGAAAATGACAAAGCACCATAGAAGTCCATTATATGGAGAGAAATCCTGAAATGTTTTCCTCAAAAAACATAATTTCTTATCGATTGAAGAAAGAAGAACAACATCTTAGATGTCAAGGGGGTGAGTAAATTATCTGTAAATTTTTGTTCTGGAAGTGAACTTCTCCTACCATTAGTTTGAATATACATTGAACCAAAAACATAACACCTCACTTGATTCAGTATATTTTATTTTTGACAAAACATCCAATGTTTCGGTAGTGACAGCACATTTTTTTGTAGTGACAGTAATGTTTTGGTAGCGAATTTGAACCCACATACTAAAACACTACTAAAACATACTAAAAATTTGCATAACTGTACTAAAATTGTCTATTTTTTCCCAAATAAAAGATTATGTGCTGCCTTTTGTCACTACCGAAACAATGATGACATGTTTCAGTCGAGACTGTTATGGTAGTGACAATTTTATGGGATAACACCCTAAAAAACAAAGATGTCGCTAACGAAACTTCACCAAATGTTTTGGTAGTGACAATTTCAGATACTTTTGAACCTAGCTTAAAGATGCTAATCAGCACATGGTTAACTAGCACACTTCTGAACAGCTGTACACATATAAAAACGAAATGTTATGAAATAACTCCCAAAAAAGTGTGTTTAATTTTAGAAAAATGGTGTTTGGTAGTTACATTCTTTAAAGTTACACACAGATTTTTCATACCTGTGAACACATTTACCTCAAAATGATGGGGCCTATCTACTCACCATGTAGCTATGAGATAGAGAGACAAATATTTCCTGATTATAAATGTAGGGGTGTAGTTAAAATCAGTTTCAGCCATTGGACTAAAACATACACTGTTTCAGTAGTGACATGAAAATGCAGGACACTTTTTTACTTAGCTGCGTAATTTACAAAGAAAATATCAAATACATTTTCACACAAGTAGACAAGGAGAATCCAGTCAAACAAATGAGTCAAAAATATATGCTGTCATTTATTTATTCTGGAAAATGATCCAATATTACATATCTGTGAATGGCAAAATGCCCACCTCTAATGATAATAAAGAGCCCAATGCATGACAAGGGTGTAAAGAGGCCTGTATACTTGTGTGTGTGAACCATCTCCAACATGTTTGTAGTGAGCCATTATGACCAGACTGGTTTCTGCCGTGAGAGCGTCAGGTTTCACAAAGGGCCAGCTGTCCTGCGTTTAGAAAGTGAGATGATAGAGGTTTGTGTGTCCGTTAACATGATGCGCTTTCCATATATCGTAAGCTGCTTTATGCATCCTCTAGCTGAAGAGCTAGTTTGTGCCTGTTTGAGTGGCCCTCAGGGACTTCCCATGCTGCCCTTCAACGCTGACTATGAAGCCATTGTTAGACTTTAATATGGAAGAGTGGAGCAGATAAGGAAGGAAGAGAGAAGAACGCTGGAGGAGATAAAGAGACCTCCATACATGCTCGACCGCTCTAGCCAAACTTGCATAGCTGAGACTCAGTGTTTGTGAATAAACCTCAGCTCTATTAGGCCAGAAAAACATTTTTATGATGGCTGCAGGTATTAAAGGCAAGTTGCCAACTTATTGGTAAAATTTCAACACAGGCTGCATGTTCATGTTGACACAAAACACAAGGACAGTCCAGGTAGTTTTCTAGTGGGAACTAGCAGGGGGGACCTTTGCTCTCACCGAACAATCAATCTTGTGTGTGGGAATGTGTTTTGACTATATTTGGGCTGAAGTGAAATCTATTCGCATGCTAGATCACACAGCTTCGTCCCTGCTAACATGGTCCTGGTTAAACAAACACATTGGAGGAAGATACTTTTCGTTTTAGAGGTACAAGATTTATGGCATTAAAAAAAATCCTTCACAACAAAATATCACAACCCTTGTCTGACTTAGATGCAAAAGATCAGTTAATAACATAATTGAGATCTTATAACATGGCGTTTTTTGTTAATAATTACATCTCTTAGGTTAACCATTGTTCATTCGGGTTAATGGGAGTTCAGAAAAACACATGGTACTGCTTTGAACTCTCTCAGACGTTTTCAGCCTTCACACACATACATTTATATTCTCTCTCCCGTCCTACTCTATTCTCCTTTTTGATCTTGAGTATGAATGTCTTGCAGGTGAAAGTCCAGGCTGTGATTAAGCCTCTGAGGAATTCATAAATGGCAGCTGAGAGCGAAAAGAGAGAGAGGTTGAAAGGAGGCTTGGGTTTACAGTAGATTACACATTAGCTGAGGGGCGGAGGGAAACTAACAAGCAGGCATTCTCTACCACGGTATCCCCTGCAGGTCTCTCCTTACAAAGCTGTGGGAACAGTCCAACAGGAGCAAAAAAACCACACACATGATAATTTAAACGTGATAAATGATAAAAAAAAATAATAATGATATGCACAGATAAAACACATGTACATGCACAGTAATACGCTGATGATAACTTTTAGTAACACTTTTAGTTTTGTGGTTTGGTTTGTTTTTTTGTTTTGTTTTTTCTGTGTGGTTTGGTTTGGTTTGTTTTATTTGTTTTTTTTTTTTTTTTTTTTTTTTGTGATTATTATTTTTTTCTGGTTTGGTTTGTTGGTTTGGTTTGGTTTTGTTTGAATTTTTTTTGGTTTTTCATTTTGTTTTGTGGTTTGTTTGTTTGTTTTTTGTTTTTTGGTTTGGATTTACATTTTGTTTTGTGGTTTGGATTAGTTTTGTTTGGTTTTTCTGTTTTGTTGGTTTTGTTTGATTTGGTTTGTTTTATTTTTGGTTTTTCATTTTGGTTTGTGGTTTGGTTTGGATTTGTTTGTTTTGTCGGTTTGTTTTTGTGGTTTGGTTTGGTTTTCATTTTGTTTTGTGGCTTCATTTAATTGGTTTTGTTTGATTTGGTTTAGTTTTTTTCGTGGCTTGGTTTGTAGTTTGGTTTGGATTTGTTTTGTTCTGTTTGGGTTTTTTGTTTTGTTTTTGGTTTGGTTTGTATTTTGTTTGATTTGGTTTTTCATTGTTTTGTTTGGTTTAGGTTTTTAGTTTTAGTTTTTTTGTTTGGTGGTTTAGTTTGGTTTTGCTCTGTTTGTTTTTTTTGTTTTTTTTGTTTTTGGTTGGTTTTATTTGGTTTTGTTTGTTTTTTTTGTTTTTTGTGGCTTGGTTTGGTTGTTGTGTTTTTTTTTTGTTTTTTTTTTTTGATTTTGTGTTTTTTTTTTTTTACTGTTTTTCTTTTTGTTTTGTGGCTTGGTTTGGTTAATTTATAAAAAAAAAACATTTTTTGTGGTTTGGGTTGATTTTAGTTATGTCTTGTTTGGTTTTGTTTTGTTTATCTTTGTTTATACTGTAATTTGTGGTTGTTGTTGAATGACTTCAAATGATCATAATCCATCGATAAATAATCTAAACTATTTCTAACACATATTTACATTCTCTCTCTTCTTCCTTTTGTGCAGAGGAGGCAGATTACTCTGCATTCGGCACGGACACTGTGACCCGTAAGAAGACCCCGGCGGCACTCGCAGCGGTCCTCCTTCGCCCAGACACAAACAAGAAGAAGCCTCCTATCATCATCAGCCTGCCCAAAGATTTCCGGCCAGTGTCCTCCATCATTGACGTGGACATCCTACCCGAGACTCACCGGCGCGTCCGTCTCTACAAACACGGTCAGGAGAAACCACTGGGCTTCTATATCCGTGACGGTTCCAGCGTGCGCGTTACACCCCAAGGCCTAGAAAAGGTCCCAGGCATCTTCATCTCCCGCATGGTCCCCGGAGGCCTAGCGGAAAGCACGGGATTGCTGGCCGTCAACGACGAGGTACTCGAAGTCAACGGCATCGAGGTGAGCGGAAAGTCTTTGGACCAAGTAACGGACATGATGATCGCGAACAGCCACAACCTCATTATAACCGTCAAACCGGCCAATCAGCGCAATAACGTGGTACGCGGCAGTGGAGGAGGAGCCACATCCGGCAGCTCAGGACGATCATCTGACAGCAGCACCAGTTTCTATGGATATTCAACACCAGGTTCGATGGCGATGACCCCGTCCCATATTATACAGAACTATGAACCAGATGAGGAGAGCGAGGAGGAGGAGGATCTGGTCATCGAGGCGGACAGAGGGGCGAAACTTATTCCGCAGGCAGAGGCAGGAGCGCGGGCGACAGCCAGCACCAGCATGCCCACCCTGCCCAGATATGAGCCCCACCTCGACCTCCGCCCCTCAAACGGTACCAGCGCAAGCGCAGGGTCTCTAAATGCCCGCGACAAGGGTTTAGAGGAGGACGGCACAGTCATTACACTGTAAAGACGCACACACAGCATATAATCACACACACATGCCAATACACACTCTCATGTGCCATAGGTCTGAAAATGCATGGACCAGGACCAAAAGAGAAGGCCAGTCACCATAGCACCTTACAGCACTTCTCTATAACCACACAACCAGGTAGTTCCCATCATCAAACCTGTGGAGAGCAGCACAGCACCAAAAATAGCTGCTTCTTGAGTAATAATGAACTTCCTGAGTCAGTGCGATTGAATGAAAGCAGACGGCCGGCAGATACTCGGCACCGCGTGAGTCATGACAATCTTTTTTTTACTTTGACAACCACTCCCTTCCAAGCCACAAGGCGCTAGCGTTATCAGAGAACAAAGTACAATGGATTTTACCCATCCTCTGCGTTACCATGGTAACTGAGTCTGAGCTACAGAACTTCAGAAGGAACTGAAATGTGCTCTTCATCCATTCCCGTCTGCAACGCTAACACTCGCAGCTTACCGATCCTTTGTGGTTTTCAAGGGAATCGTGAACCTTTGTGGGGCTTGGGAGGTATTTTCATGCGAGCTGACATTTCAGTACGGTTGTAGACTGCTGCCTCGGTTAAGATACAGATGTCTATTATTATCTTGAAAGTTTTTAATCATAGCCAAAAAGACAGACGATTAATGTTATATTTTTCATACTATGTTTTATTTCTTTTTGACAAGGGCTATCATCCTGCTCTTTGCTCCCTGTGGTTTATTTTACCCATTGATCTCTACTTGATAACCCTGTCTGGGGATTTGAAATATAATCACTTGCTATAATGTTTCAAAGGAGCGCTCTGAGGTGGACACTAGGTTGCTGCATTTATGAAGAGTGTCTCTACCGTGACACTTCTCAATAAGGTTCAGTTTGTTAACATTAGTTAAAAGGATAAATCAGTCAAAAATGAAAATTCTGTCATCATTTTCTCAAATGTCTTTTTAAACCTATATGACTTATGTTCTTCTGAGTAGCATAAAATCAGATATTTCCATACATGGAAAGTCGATGGGGGTCCAGTTTTTGTTTATAATTTTTCCATTAAGAGGCCATATTTGCCACCCGGAACTGATTTCCAGGTGCATGTTTTACATTATAATAAGGCAATTATAAAAATTGCCCTCATTAATCACCATACTATTGTCAAATACTTCATTTTATAGAAATATTTAAAAATGTCAATAACAATAGACTTTAAAATTGTATCTAAATCAAAAAATAGGAGCTCATATGGCTGCAGTATTACGACAGAAAACATTATTATAGATTAATGCTCTTTATATTGTAATAATAATGATTATTAACATCGATATAGAAAACAATATTTCGTTTTGGGCACGTCACATTCTGGCTTCACAGACAAACATGTTGGTCCATGATATTAGCATAGTCTAGCACAAGTTATGCAAAAACTCCCGTTATAATCATTGAAACTGCGAAATTAATCTTTTACTTACATCGTATCTGCACTGTGTTGTTAATGATGGGGGAATTCGCGAACTTGCGCAAGCAACAATGCTCCGCTGCTTTCAGCGCTGACTAATCTGAGTTCCTCTGATTGGCCAATGCATGCCTAAGTTCAACAGAAACGCGTTTGATTGGTGAAAATACTCAACACTGCACAAAACAGCGCATAAAAGCTGATGAGTGTGAGGGAATCTAACTGTACACTTTTAATTCATTTTTATGTTTAATATTAATCACAACAGTCGCAATACATTGTTTAATTGTGCAGGGGCCTTTTTTGTCCCTTTGTTCTGAATTCATAGGACATTTTAGATCATTTTCATGGCATTTTTGCCACAAGCTCTTTTTGCCCCAAGTGTATGGGCATAAAACGAAATATATTCAAAGATAATGAGTCATGTAGGTTTTGGAACAACATGGTTGTGAGTAAATGATGACAGAATTTAATTTTTGGGAAGCGTACTATACATTTATTGCATTAAGTATCATAACTAACTATTAAAAATAATTTTACATAAGCTATGTTTAAGTTAATTTCTACATATACCAATATTTACTTGTTTAACATGTGAAGTTGTTTAAACAAACATTTGATAATGAGCAATAGTATATGTATGAATTAACATTAACCTGGATTAATAAAAGCTGGATTAATTTTGGTTAATAATACATAACGGATTATTTAATGTTAACAAATTGAACCTAATTTTAAAGTGTTACCTCTAACAATAAGTATTGCAATCGAATTATGGTGAAACCAATTCTTGATTTATAGTGAATCACTATAAATATTGAATATCTACCGATATATTTAGTATCTTACCCTCTTATTAAGACTTGTCTTTTCTATTTTTGTGCATGTCAGCAGAGTACCAGCCAAACCCTTCAGAAATTATGTAAGTGCTGGGTTAGTTTCCACTTTAATAAGGTACAGGCGTGATTTGTTCACGTGCATAATTTTTTTAATATTTTTTTTTTAATTCAACTGGTTGATATCTGTTGTTCCGCCTTGGCAAAAAATGCATGATTAATCATACTGTCATCAACTTCCATACCCTCACAAACCCTTCACTCTCTGTGTTCGGTAAAGTGAGGCCTTTCTACTTGATTTCTGTGAATGACTGGACAAATGAACAAATGTTAAGCTCTTGCTTTGAAAGCATTCCTTTAAAGTTCATATGACTGTAGGTACATTTCTCCCCTTTTCGTCCTTGTATACATATCATAATGATATGCATGATGTCACAGCTGTAAGCTTCAATACGAACTTGTGAGATCTCAAAGTGTGTGTCTGTGGATACACTGGAAGACACTGACGGGAGACAGACGTGCCTATACGCTCTTACAGTTAGGACCTGCTGTTGGAGATTTAGCCGAAGTAGCCTTTCATTATCTCTCCTTTTTCTCGCTTTATAATCGTTGATGAGAACGTCTGCGAGCGGGGCAGGTGTCCCATCGCACAGAGCTTTTCGTGGCACTTACGTTACCAAAACCTGCTTGGAGTAGCACACGCACTGTAGCCGTGATCATACACACTTCATTCAGATCATTCATTCTTATGGTACAAACGACATATTGAATGAAGTCTTTAGCTGTGTTAATTTATTTTTGTATTAACCACTACATACGATTTGGGGTTGTAACCACAGAAGTTTTATTTATTTTAAAATAGACGATGTATTTTTACTTGCTTAGTTTTAGCTGACATAAAAACCTCATTTTGATTCTTTTCTTTGCATCTCTACAAAATGGTGTTTTAATTTTAGTTCCACTGGCATCTTTGGTGGAACTTAATGCTCGGACCTTTAGTGGGCGAATATAAATATGAAGAATAACTTGCTATTTTCCAAACTGTGAATATCTTTGCATTTCTAAAAGATCTATGAGTCATAGAAGTGGGCTTTTAAGCGTTATCATTCATGTGTCAATTTCTCTTTTTGATAATGAGCTTGCCAGAGAAATCTTAAGGTATAGATTTGTACTGAAATCGTCAGTATTTTCTTATTAGTACTACATGATGTAAATTTGTTTCACATAATGAAACTTTTAAAAGGATAAATACTATATTAAGACATAGCTGCACATGTATTATAGTCAAATCTTGGATGAAATAAACTAATATGTCGAAAATCACTGATGCTGTTGTTTTTTCTTGGTGTGTTGGTCATGAAAAATTAATTTTATCTGTGATAACCGATGTGTGTCATTTTGAAATGTATACGCTGGAGGATCAGCATTAACATGATCAGTCAAGTTTATTTGTATAGAGCTTTTTGCTTTATGTTTTAGGCCCTTGTGAACATGCTTTAAAATAACATAAGAGGAATGAAGTAGGATGGGTTTAAATGGAATAAAAGAGGCATTGAATGTTTTATGCAACATCTACCTCTGCTAAATTTTTAGAATTAGACATACTGTATTCATGGGTGAATTGACAAAGAATTGTTGTTCAAAAGAACAACTTTTTAACCTCATGTTAAAACATCATTATTGCAGCCAGTGGTTTAAAAAATGGTAACTTGACATTAAAGGCTGTTTCAGTGCTACTTCAAACTGGGAACTTTATGTAACTTACTTTAGCCTTATCATGAATTGAACATTATATGTCAATAAACACCATAGTGCTGAGAGGTTTAGGACAGTAAGACTCTATGCATGCAACTCTAATGTCAGGAGGCCACCTTGTGGTTAAAGCATGTAACAGCATCCAGACTTCTGCATTAACAGTGTAGCCTTTTTAAACTGATCTAACAAATAAGTTTTATATATATATATATATGTGTGTGTGTGTGTGTGTGTGTGTGTGTGTGTGTGTGTATATATATATATATATATATATATATATATATGTAATCATTTTTTGTCATTTTTATTTTTAAATGCACAGTAAATGTCAATGTTTTTCCATCAGAATTTTTATTAAAAATAAAACACTGAAATAAGTACATTGCATAAGTATTCATACCCTTAACTCAGTACATAGTTGAAGCACCTTTACAGCCTCAAGTCCTTTTGGGTTTGATGTGACAAGCTTTGCACATCTGCATTTGGCAATTATCTGCCATTCTTTGCCTCTCCTTTTCACCTCTCAAGCTCTGTCAGCTTGGATGGGGGCTGGCAGACATTTTCTAGAGTCCTAGTTGTTCCAATCGTCTTCCATTATGGATAATGCTTCTGTGAACCTTCAATGCAGCACATTTTTTTTCTGAACTCTTCCCTAGATCATTGCCTTAATGCAAGTCTGTCACTGAGCTCTACAGGCAGTTATCTTGACCTCAGGACTTGGTTTTTGCTCTGACATGCATTTTCAGCTGTTAGACCTTTTCTGAGAGGTGTGTGCCTTTCTAAATCATACTCATTCAAATGAATTTGCCACAGTTTATCTCCACTCGAAGTGTAGTAACATCTAGAAGCAATATGAATGCTCCTGAGCTAAATTTCAGGCGTCCCAGAAAAGGGTATGAATACTTATGCAACGGGATCTTTTCAGTTTTTTATTTTTAATAAATTTGCACAAAATGTTAAAAACCTATTTTTGCTTTGCCATTATGGAGTAGGGAGTGTAGATTGATGTGGGAAAAAAAGTAATTTAAAGTAGTTTAACATAAGGCAGCAACATAAAAAAAATGTGAAAAAATGAAGGGGTATGAATAATTTCGCAAGGCACTGTATATATGTTCTGCTGTTCAAAAGTTTGATAGGTTTAATCATCAAGGCTGCATTTATTTGATAAAAAAATATCCAAAAAAGAGTAATACTGTGAAATATTATTTCAATGTAAAATAACTGTTTTCTATGTAAATATATCATTACTCCAGTCTTCAGTGTCACATGATCCTTCAGAAATCATTATAATATTTTAATAATATCTAATCATTCTTTATTATCTGAAATAAAAAGCTTATGTAACATTATACACTATACCATTCAAAAAGCCTGGAGTCGGTATATATTTTTTATTTAGCAAAGATGCTTTAAATTGATTAAAAGTGATGACTATGACATTTATAATGTTACAAAAGATTTTTGTTTCACATAAATGTTGTTCTTCTGAATTTTTTAAATCAAATTTATTAAAGAAACCTGAAAAAATTCTACTCGGCTGTTTTCAACATAATAATAATAATACATTTTACATACAGCAGTAAATCAGAATATTAGAATGATTTCTGAAGGATCATGTGACTGTAGTAATGATGCTAAAAATTCAGCTTTGAAATAAAAGGAATAAATGACATTTAAAAAAATATTCAAATAGAAAACAGTTATTTCTTTATAGTGGAAATATTTAAAAATGTTGCTGTTTTTGCTGTACTTTGGATTAAATAAATGCAGGCTTGGTGAGCAGAAGAGACATTACAAATCTTACTGTTCAAAAACTTTTGAATGGTAGTGTATACAGGATTTCAAATTATTGTGTCCAGCATAGATCTTGATAACAGAGCACACATTACACTAAAATAATTCAGTAAAATAAAATACATGGCTAGTTCCTGTTTACTTTAAATATAATTTTATTCCGTACTTGTAAGGTAATTCATACTTTTTAAAATATTTTTAAAAATATGTTCATACATAAATAACAGCTATAATTATGTACACTGCCATTCAAAAGTTTGGGATCAGAACGATTTTTTTAAAAGCAATTATTTTTAAGGGGTTTCTTGTGCTCATCAAGGCTGCATTTATTTGATCAAACATCCAGACAAAACAGTAATATTTTGAAATATTATTTCAATGTAAAATAACTGTGTGAATATGTTTTAAAATGAAATTTATTCCTGTGATGCAAAGCTGAATTTTCAGCATCATTACTCCAGTGTCACATTCAGAAATCCTTCTAATATGCTGATTTATTTTCAATGTTAAAGGCACTTGTCCTGCTTAATATTCTGTTGGAACCTGTGGCACTTTCTTTCAGGATTCTTTAATAAATAAAAAGTTAAAAAGAACAGCATTTGCTTAAAATAGAAATTTTTAAAAGGTTTTTAAAACCCATTTAAAGTTTGTGGTCAGTACATTTTTATTCTTTCTTTAAAAAAAAGAAATTAATAATTTTATTCTTTATAAGTGATAGCAAAGACTTACATTGTTAGAAGAGAGTTCTATTTTAAATAAATGCTGTTCTTTTTAACATTTTATATATGAAATAATCCTGAAAAAATAATCACAGGTTCCAAAAAATATTAAACAGCACAACTGTTTCCAACATTTATAATTAATCAGCGTATTAGAATGATTTATGAAGACTGGAGTAATGGTTGATGAAAATTCAGCTTTGCATCACAGGAATAAATTATATTTTAAAATATATTCACATAGAAAACATTTATTTTAAACTGCAATAATATTTCACAATATTACAGTTTTTTCTGTATTTTTGATGAGCATTTACTTGATCAAAAACAGTACAAATCTTACTGATTCCAAACCTTTGAACAGCAGTGTGTTAAATAATTATTACTATTTACAGTATGTGTATATGATTCCAAATTACTATTTATAGACACCTACAACTACTACACTACTACACCTTAAGTCTTAAGTAGCACGGGTATATTTGGAGCCATAGCCAAAAAATAAATTTCCTTTATGCCAAAAATCATTAGGATATTAAAGGAGTAGTTCACTTTCAGAACAAAAATTTACAGATAATGTACTCACCCAACCCCCATTCAAGATGTTCATGTCTTTCTTTCTTCAGTAGTAAGGAAATTATGTTTTTTGAGGAAAACATTTCAGAATTTCTGCCCATATAATGGACTTCTATGGTGCCCCCGAGTTTGAACTTCCAAAATGCAGCTTCAAAGGGCTCTAAATGATCCCAGCCGAGAAAAGAAGGGTCTTAACTAGCAAAACGATTTTTGTTATTTTCTTTAAAAAAAATTACAATTAATATACTTTTTAAACTCAAATGCTCGTCTTGTCTAGCTCGGCAAGATGAGCGTTTGAGATTAAAAAGTATGTAGATTGTAAATGTTTTTAGAAAATAACCCATCGTTTCGCTAGATAAGACCCTTCTTCCTCGGCTGGGATCATTTAGAGCCCTTTGAAGCTGTATTTAAACTGCATTTTGGAAGACTGAACTCGGGGGCACCATAGAAGTCCATTATATGGAGAGAAATCCTGAAATGTTTTCCTCAAAAAACTCTATTTATTTACGACTAAAGAAAGAAAGACATGAACATCTTAGATGACAAGGGGGTGAGTAAATTATCTGTAAATTTTTGTTCTGAAAGTAAACTACTCCTTTAAGTAAAGATCATGTTCCATTAAGATATTTTGTAAATTTCCTACCATAAATATATAAAAACTTGATTTTTGATTAGTAATATGCATTGCTAAGAAGCTCATTTGAAGGCGATTTTGTAAAAAAAAAAAAAAAGAAAAAAAAAAAAAAGTGGGCACTCAGATTCAGATTCCAGATTTTCAAATAGTTGTATCTCGGCCAAATATTGTCCTATCCTAACAAACCATACATCAATTGAAAGCTTATTTCAATTTAGAAAAATGACCTTTATGACTGGTTTCATAGTACAGTGTCACAGATGTGTTATTAATTATTAATTTATTGCCGTTTCCTTTGAGAGACTTTTAGAGCTTTTTCACTGTGACTTAAATACATAACATACTGGTGATCACTTTTTTTAAATACTTAAGTTGTAAAATGTTTCTTTTTTACCTTGGAGGACCTCTAAACTAACCATTTGAAACCAAACTGCCCACTAAACACATGCCCCATTCATTTCCCCCTCAGCTCAACAGAGCTCTCTGAATGTACACATCAGTGTAAGCGCCTGCGGGTCACGTGATGTGACGTGCGTCCAACATGGCGACGCAGTGCTGAGATAGCAGCGTCCAACTGGCCCCGACTGAACCAGCGACAACATCGGCCCGCTCCTGGCACCCTTCACACCCCTGCCAAACCGCAGGGAACGGGCCAGCGATGACGGCCTGACGGACTACTTCAACACGTCGACCGAGAGATGAAAGAACAGGAAGAGCTGGAAATCCATCGACGGCATACGCAGACAGAAACCCTGAGCACCAAGAGCATGTTTCTGTCTCGGGCGCTGGAGAAAATCCTCGCGGATAAGGAGGTGAAGCGGAGCCAACACAGCCAGCTGCGCAAGGCCTGTCAGGTGGCGCTGGGTGAGCAGCTTTTATTTATTACCTCTCAGGCCTCAACACACACCACTGAGATCCTCCACTGCCCCCTGATAACATAAAATAGCGTTAAAGTCTGGTTAGCGAGCTAACAGTTATAGTCATTCCACTATGCGTCAGTGTCAGGACTCCGTTGTGTTTCATTTTGCCTCGAGTTGAATTTGTCATGCTTCCAAACGTCTATATAATGCTTCATTATTATGAATGAAACGTTGGTAGCAGAGTAAATGGCATGTCTAGGTGTCCAGCACCTCTTGTTTTGGTTATCCCGAGCTGTTAGCATGTGTTAGCGGTAATCAGCTGCTATCCAACAGCTACAGACATTGTTGCTGTTCTATCGACTTTGACAGATTGGTGATTTACTGCTACCTTATTGATTAAGGATCACTCACTGATTAACAGAATCGATCTGTAAAGAAACAGTTCACTCAAAACTTAAAATACTCACCCTTTAAGAGTTGTCTTAAAGCTGTTTGACTTTATCTTTTCAGATATACAGTCACAATTTAACTTCACTGCATATTTTGCTATGCAGTGACATTAAATGGTGACTGAGGCTGTCACTCCCTGGCACTGTGCTGATTTGATGTACGTTTACTGCTGTTGTTATACAAAACAGATCCAGAATTTACAATTTCTGTTATAATTTACTTATGTTTTGAAGAATGTTGGGAACTAAATGGTTTTGGTCACCATTGACTTCCATTGCATAGACAAAAAATGCAAATGAGCATATGATGGCAGAACCATTTCTTTGATGGTTTTTCTAATGACATGTGATGATTACTCACTTTGAATTCCCATTTTATTCAGTAACTTCCTGGAGTATCCATTCCTTTTTTTTTATGTTTAGGCTGGATATGCAGGTTAGACTCATTTGACTCGTCCCGCCTGCGCTGCATTACTTATTTACAAAGTTAATGAGCACATGTTGAGACTGGAGGATCTTGTTTCTTAGTGAGCTTTTCCGAACCTTTGTTCTAAGTGTCAATCTAAAAATAGTTTCATCCTGAACATAAGTTCTCCATGTATTTTTTTTAAATTGTAAACTAATGTTGGTTTGTCATTTGGTATGTTTGACGTTTGATCCTGGAAGTCTGTAGTGTTCAGCTATTTGGCGGTTAATGTATTGCTACTTCCTAGTGGGTTTGTTTGAATGCTCTCAGAGGCACGTCATACAAACAGACACTCCCTCATTACCCTGTCATGTGAGTGAATTGGGCTGATTAACATATAGACCTATTTACACAGTCCACTGGCCAACAGGATACACTGCTAGGCAATGGGTTAGATAGAGGTTAACCAAACAGTTAGTGTTCTTTTGTTGTTCTGCCTAGATACTTCTAACACTTTTTGGTTTTACAAGTAGCCAGATAGAGGTTTTTGCAAACAGTTTATAAAATGTTGAACATCTTATGAAATGTGCCATTGCTTAAGATCAGTTTCCTGTACCTTCTTGTGAACAGATGGCAGTCTGATAATGAATCCATTTGTTGATTGTTCATAAACATCAAAGGCATGAAAAACTGTACATTTTTTATTTTTAAAAGAATAGTTTATGCACTCATGTTTTTTCGGTATGACTTTCTTTCTTCTGTTGAAGACAGAAAAGGTTGAAATTTTTGAAGAATGTAATTTGTTTGTGCTTTTCCAGATATTCGAAAGTGATACAGTGGTTTAGTGTGATAAATCTAAACTGTTATGCACTGATAATTTTCCCCTTCAGTGAGCTGGTAACCACTGTAATCACTGAATCAGTGAGTTGAACTCGAGAACTAGATCTGTCCGATTCATGAATGAATCATTCAGGTCTGTCTTGTGAACCATATCTGCCGATTCATTGAAAAGACGCAGCACAAAAGACCAATTTATTCACAAATTGCATGTAGGATGGGCTGGGAGAGTTGACTAGCCATTTAAAGATTTTTTTCACCCAAAAATTTAAATTTTGTCATGTGTTGCACAAAAGAAGATATTTTGAAGAATTCTGAAGGACCAAACAGTTGTTGGTCCCTATTGATTTCCATAGTATGGAAAGAAATACTGTGGAAGTCAATGGGGACTGCCAACTGTTTGATTACCAGCATTCTTCAAAATGTAATTTTGAGCTACAGGCAAAAGAAATGAAAAATAACAGTTCTGGTCGAATTTTAAGGTTTTCACAAAAATTAGTTCATTAATCCATCTTATAGCGATCCAAGTGCTCCAAATAGTAATTAAACATCTAAAATTATCTTTATTTGTATGTTTTCTGAGAGGAGTACATTTTTCTCACTTCTGGAGACTGCTGCTGCTTCTCACCACAAGTTGTAGGTCTATTGTTGCAAAGCGCAGCATTCCAGCTTTGTGAATATTCATATTGAATTCTTGATGACGTGTCCAAACCAGTGAAATATGATTTTCAAACCCATGCTGATGAAAACAAAATGATCACACTGACTGACATTTGCAAAGCGTGTGCATAAAACTGAGATACATTATTGTGAAATATGTCTTGCCAAGATTCACACAAACATAATCTGTTGTCTTACATAAATGTTTAGTTAATAGTTGGGGGAAAATCTGATTTGTAACATTTGATTAGATCCATGCATTACAGTAGGTCTTAACATAGATCTGTGTCAATTTTATTGAACATTAAAGGTCCCATATTGTACACATTTCTGGAGGTTTATTTTAGTTGTTGATGTCCTTAAGAATATATATTTGTGGTATAAGTGCCAAAATCCATCTCAATATATTTTTACAGCTCCTTTTTTAGGAGCTCTGTCAAAAACAGGTCGATTTTGGCCCATCTAATTAATATTCATGAGCCTCTCTTCTGATTGGCCTGTTGTTTTCTGAGTGACGCACAGCCAGGCCAATCACAGGTAACTACGGTCATGTATCGTTGTAGCCGAGCCCAGAGCCATAGAGAGAGCCTAGCTTGCTGATACTCAACAGGATATTTCAGAATGATCATTAATGTTTTTTCTTTTTCAAACACCGAATGCAGTAAGCTACATAACTGTTGCTTTAGTAAAGCCCCTTTCACAATGCGCGCTGATTCTGGAAAATTACGGGAACGAGCGCTGTGTGAACAAAAGCCAGAACCATAAAGGCAGTGTTGTAGTGATGATGCACGTTATCATGCGACTCTTCACGACAAAAAAATACGTGCAAAGTGGAATGAAGCGGCGATCGGGCAGAGCCAGCTCCTCACTATCAGCGCTGAAGCACAGTTTGTTCAGGTTAGTTTCAGTTTAGTGAAACGTACGCGTCGCATTACATCTCACATCCAAACGTCACATGTCTTTATGGGTTGTGTGTAAAGCACGCACAGATTCCGGAAAACAACTGTGAATGAACCAAATCAAACAACTCCGGAACAAATCATGGGAAACATTATCCGTGTATTTACCGGAATCGCTGTGTGAAAGAGACTGAAGTTGACTGCCACTGGTCTCTTATATTCACGTTGTTCTGAAGCCTGTGCAATGATGTAGTTTTGACATCTATCGACTGAACAGCGTTTTCTCGACTTGTTTTCGTGTTGTTGTTGCTTAGCAATGTTATGGATATGATATTGTCTGGGTTTGACAAAAGGAGGGTGGGACGTGTTTGGTGCTTGGGGTGGTGACTGAAGGCGGTGACTGAGTAGATCGGACGTCACATCGTTACGGAAGTCACAGCAGCTCGTGAAAATGAACAGCTACTTTAAGCAGGCCGTGTGCAGTTTACTGTGGATTTACTGTTTTGAAACTTATATGGTAGTTACATAGCTCCTAGACCTCAGTTATCATGAAAAAAGCCAGGAAATTTCGATTTTGACAATATGGGACCTTTAAAAGAAAAGACTGAATCACTTACTGCTCTTGATTAAACTGCTGTTTATTTGCATCTTTGTTCATTTTAATAACAACGATCAAATAAACAAATAGATATATTGTGATTAATAATATAGTAATTATTATTAAGAAAAGAATTGGAGGAAAACATGCAACGTTGCTTGGTGATTTTTTGCTTTGGAACCTTCAGAAAACTTTAATTTGACTTCTCAAAATCAACTCTGCTGACTGTGTCGCCTTCAAACCGCTGTAGCTAAGTAATTTTTTGTCCAATTCCAAGTCATTTTGAAGCTATTTTATTGGAGAATTCATTAGAAAAAGATTCATTTTCATTTCAATTCATTTTGCCAGCATGGGTCACATATCCTTTTTAATGTTGAACATAAGAAAGAAACGTATACAGGTTTGACATAAGGGTGAGTAAATGATGACAAAATGTTCATTTTTGGGTGAACTATCCCTTTAACGACTAACTAGATGATTAGTGATGCTGATAAATTAGTTTAAGATTTATAGTGGTGGTGTATTTAAAGAAATCTTTACATAGAGGGTTTGGCCCTTCATCCTATTTAAGCACAGCAGCTACAGCTGATTCAAGACAGTCACTGTCAGAGTTAAAACTGCCTGCTGTGAACAAATGAGATGGGATGTTTTAATTGTTATTCACAAAAAAGTGTATTTGTGCAGAGATTAAACTATAGTATTTATCTTTAGTCTTGGGTGTGTATCAGAATGCGAAAAAAGTTTCAGAAATCAGTGGCTTTCATACACACAGGCATACATACAGTATTTCTAACTTTTATGCAGTGCAAGTCAGATGGACACTTCAAAAAAGCTAATCCCTGTTCATTGTGATTGCATAAAAAAAGCGGCCATGCATTTTTAAAAAGTGCACCTTTTGTGTTCCATATAAAAGAAAAAAAAGTTGTATAGGTTTATGTTGCATGAGGTTGAGTTGATGACTCAATGTTCATTTCTGGGTGAATTATTGCTTTAATTTAGTTTATTCTGAGCACTTCAGCTATAAAGGTGAACATAATTTTCTCTGAAAATAGACTCAATTTCCCTGCAAATAGTCTCATTACTATCTTTAATGGAAATTATAGATGTAAAGCACAACCAGTCCCGGATCATTTCTATATCTTGCTGAGTCATCAGTGTTTTTATTAGGGCACATATTCCTGCTGCTGTGCTGTAGATGTTATTTCCACCCCATCATCTGGTTCGCTTTGATGTCCTACCGAATGCATAATCTTAATACCTGGAGTCCAGACAGACTAATACTGTAATACCCTAATATAAATGTAAATAGCAAGACATTGTTTTAGTAGTTTTCTGAAGTAGCACTCTCTCCGCTTTGAGAGAGGTGTGACATATTGATGTGAGCTGATGTGTTAATTTGTCTCTTTCTCTCTCTTTTTTTTCTAGATGAAATCAAGCAAGAACTGGAAAAGCAGAAGTAAGTTTACATCTCATTTACCAACATGCACCATCCATGCAAAAGTCTCATGTGATCTACATTGATGTAATGTTAAAGGGAACATCGGATGCCCATTTTCCACAAGTTGGTGTGATTTTTTTAGGGTCTTCATAAAATGTATGCAACATACTTTGGTTAAAATTCTTCAATGGTCGTGTAAAACAACCTTTTTACCTTGTCAAAAACAACTGTACACAGCAATGAACACAGATAATTAAAAAAAAAGAGTAAATGGATTTTTATGATTGTAGGGTGGTTGTGTCCACACACTGCTAAGACACGTTTATATGCAAACACCATGCAAAAGTGAATTTTGCATCTGATGTCCCCTTTAAAATAATGCTTATTGTGTTTTTATAAAAAGGCTCTCTAAAGCTTAATCACCTTTATTCTGAACCATCATGGTTACGTAATAATTTCAGATACTCGTCGCACTCATGTCCATGCTGAACAAACGCCCCCGTAACGCTAAAGGGCTGACGTGAAGATGTTCTAAATGTTTTTTCTTGTTCAACTTTATGTAATATTTAGTGAATGATGTATGATTCAGTGCTGCATGGTTATTTCCGCTTACTGACCTGTGCTGTGAATCTTGTATGTGCTAGGGATGGCACTGTTGTTCCTCCCAGAGCCAATTACATTGAAGCTGACAAGTACGTCCTGCCTTTCGAGTTGGCATGTCAGTCCAAGTCTCCACGTATTGTCAGTACGTCTCTCGACTGCTTACAGGTACGCAGAGTTCTCATTCACCTCACTCTACTGCAGTGTATCATCATGCTTTGTTCAGACTGCTAAATTTCATTACTTACTTTTATTACTTACTACAAATTACAGTCTAGTTCATTCCAGTTACTTTTGAAGACAAAAGTTTACTTACACCTTGCAGAATCTGCAAAATGTTGATTATTTTACCAAAATAAGCGGGATCATACGAAATCCATGTTATTTATTTGAAAAGCAATTTCACATAAAAGACTTCTCCACAAGAGAAAATAATAGTTTTGAATTTATAAAAATGACCTTGTTAATACATTTCCATACACTTGATTCTTAATACTGTGTCGTTACCTGAATGATCCACAGCTGTGTTTTTTCTTTGTTTGTTTAGAGTCCCTTGTTTGTCCTGAACAGTTAAACTGCCCGCTGTTATTCCGAAAAATCCTTCAGGTCCCACAAATTCTTTGGTTTTTCACCATTTTTGTGTGTTTGAACCCTTTCCAACAATGACTGTATGATTTTGACATCATTCTTTTCACAATGAGGACAATTGAGAGACTCACGATGCATTAACGTTTTGAATTTATAGATCAGGTTAAATTTAGCTTATTTTGTTTTCTGGGAAACATTTAGGTATCTTTTGTAGCTTCTGAAGGGCAGTACTTAATGAAAAAAAAAAAATGATGTTCAAAAGTTTACACCCCTGGCTCTTAATGCATTGTTTTTTTCTTCTGAAGCATCAGTGAGCATTTGAACCTTCTGTAAAAGTTAGAGTCTCTCAGTTGTCCTCAGTGTGAAAAGATGGGTCTTAAAATCATACGGTCATTGTTGGAAAGGGTTCAAATACACAAAAATGCTAAAAAAACAAACAAAGAATTTGTGGGACCTGAAGCATTTTTTCTGAAGAACAGTGTGCAGTTTAACTGTTCAGGACAAACAAGGGACTCATGAACAGCTATCACTAACCAAAAACACAGCTGTGGATCATTCAGGTAACAACACAGTATTAAGAATCAAGTGTATGTAAACTTTTGAATGGCGTCATTTTTATAAATTCAACTATTATTTTCTCTTGTGGACTATATGTAAATGTCTTTTATGTGAAATATCTTATTCAGATCAATACTAAATAAAAAATAACATGCATTTTGTATGATTCCTCTTATTTTGGTAAAATAATCAACGTTTTGCAGATTCTGCCAGGTGTATGTAAACTTTTGACCTCAACTGTATGTAAATTGCAGTTCACTAGATGTAATATTTTAATTCATTTAATCATTCCACTCATACATTTTCTTTTCTTTTATTCACCACAGAAACTCATTGCGTATGGGCACATCACAGGAAACGCCCCTGACAGCGGAGCTCCAGGAAAACGGCTGATTGACCGGCTGGTGGAGACCATCTGTAACTGCTTTCAGGGACCCCAGACTGATGAGGGGGTACAGCTCCAGATCATTAAGGTAAAATTTGATTAAATATTTGATGACTGATATAATGCAGTTATTTGTAATACAACATATAACATACGTTCACTCTATTGTTCCAAAAGTTTGGGGGAAGTTTTTTTTTTTTTTTTTTTTTTTTTAAAGAAAGAATATTTTTATTCAGCAAAGGTATTAGCATGTGATGCATTAAATTTGTCAAAAGTGACTTTACTAATGTTACACAGTATTTGTTTAATTCAAATGCTGTTCTTTTTCAGTTTCTATTAATCAAAGAGTCCACAAAATTGATATTAAGCTGCAAAAACAGTTAATTTAATTCATTTTTTTTAATATAACTGTTTTTACACTATTTGAAAAAAAGTGCAAATAAATGCAAGACACTTCTTTCAAAAACAGTACATTACATATAGACTTTTAATGAATTAAAATTATTTTTAAACAGTATTTACACTAAATTAACTTAAAGAACTCACTCATCTTAATTATTTTAATAAATTGTTTGGACATTCATAGTTGATTCATGATCATTCATAATACATCTCTGTTTGACCTTGCAGTAAGTTCACCTGCTCACTGCAGTGGAGCTCATGCCAAAGTAATCAAAGCTGCTTCTGTATTCAGCACCTACGTCAACACACTTGTGTCACACAAGATCACTGTGGGAAAATTTAGGCAGCTATATAAAACAGGCAGCTATATAAAATAGATGATCAAATAAACTGAGAACACTATTTGCAAAACAAGCTGAGCATTAAAGTACAAAGTCTTTTTTTTTGATCCCAGTCTGGCTTATCATTTTAGATAAGCATGCTGTGTGAAAGATTTACTAGTGTTCTATTTTTTGTAAATGAAGAGAAAACGCAGCAGTACATAGAGAGCAATTGTTTGCATAAGGGTGTTGGGCTGATTTGTAAGATGTGTACGTAAGGTGACATAATTATCTGAGAGGGCCGCCCATTAAAGATTGCGTGTTCATCAGTGTCATTATTTACTGCATAATCCTTAATTTCATAAGTTTATCATTGTGTTGAAAATTAATCACATTTGTCTTATTAGTTGGGTTTAAAATGCTTTTTCTTAAAGGATTACATCACTTCCAGAATAAAAATTTCCTGATAATTTACAGGGTTCCCACAGGTCATGGAATTTTAAAGGTCTATTCCAGATATTGATCAATGTGGCAATATTTTTTTTTTTTTTTATTAATTATACAAAATTCCAAGCACCACAAAGCTGCTCATCCCCACAGCCATGTACAGCAGGAAAGTGCTTTATTTTGAGGTTTTCTACCATTTAAAATGCAATGTATTCATAACTATCAAATATACAATATAAATGGCATAGAAAAACAAAATGCTGAAAAAATATTATAAAATATATAAAGAAAATAGTGGTCCTTTAAAGTTGTCACTGGTCTTACCTTTTAACAAAAATCTTTTATTTTAAAATAAAAACACACTGATGACATCACTTTACTTCCTTCTTCCTATTTTCTGAAGATCTATGAAGAAAGTGGACCCATTATAAGTCCACTGTCTTTTTTCAGTTATCAGAAATGTTCTCATTTATCTAATGATTTCATATGAAGCTTTTAGTTGAGCTCACTGGTGTGACCTATACTTTATTGTTAGTAAACCATGATTGAAAACATGTGGTCTTATGTATGTCACTGATGATTCATTGAGTCACTGGTGTTACTGTGTTTTTTTCTGTCACATTAAATAAATAAAACATGTCGGCGCCAATAGCCTTGTGGGCAGCGCGTCGACATACAGCGCCCTTGCGCTCCGGGCGTCCCGTGTTCGAATCTCAACTCGAGAGCCTTTCCCGATCCCGCCCCCCCCAGCTCTCTCCCACTTCGCTTCCTGTAAATTCTGATCTGTCCTATTAAAATAAAGGCAAAAACGCCAAAAATAAATCTTTAAAAAAATAATAAAATAAAACATAATCTCCTTATTTCTTGCATTTTCATTATTTTTCTGTAACTGACTACATGTGCTAAAAAAATCGAGAAATAATATTTCATAAAAACCTTTAATATTCCCAAAGACGTAAGGTAACACCAGTGACAAAAATGGTACATATGGTCTTTAAATAAATGCACAAAAAAGATGAAAAAAAATCATTAAGCTGTCATTTATGTGTATTCATAAAGTCAAAAGTTACTCTAATAATATGGTCTAAGTTTAATTGTTAGACAAAGAAACATATTTTTTAACATCTTGCCATACCAAAAGTACATGTAGAATGACCCAGAAATAGTAAAGGAAAAATATCAAAGTGCAGCCTGTTTTTCTGTTCATGATAGGTCATGGAAATGTAGCTTTTTAGTCAGTGAAAGTCAGGGAAAAGTCAGGGAATTTGACATTTGGCTTAGAGTGCGAACCCTGAATTTACTTTGTCATCCAAGATCAAGTTCATGTCTTTCCTCAGTAGAAAAGAAATTAAGGTTTTTGAGGATAACATTCAGGATTTTTCTCCATATAGTGGACTTCAAATGGTGGCCAATGGGTTGAAGGTCCAAACTGCAATTTCAATGCAGCTTCAATGGGCTCTGCCAAGGAATAATAAAATATATATGCTTTTAATAACAAATGCTCGTCTTATCATGTGACATACACGGAATACCGACTCAGTATTTACAAAGGGAACATGCAAAAGAAAGTCAAACCCCCTTCAGATAAAAGGTAAAACAACAATGTCTGACAATTTTGAAGCTGGAGGAGAAAATGAGATGAGTTTTTCACCCTACTTTTTTGAACCAAAGTACACAGACGAAGAACTAACCACATGTGACCTTTCCAACATGATTACGCAGTGCGTGAAGTCATAGATGCACATCGCAGAGCTAGTGCAAGACAAGCATTTGTGGTTAAAGTGTATATATTTTTTAGAAAATGATAGATGGATTCGGTAGATAAGACCGATTCTTTGTCTGAGATCATGTAGAGCCATTTGAAGCTGCATTGAAACTGCAATTTGGACCTTCAGGAGAAAAATCCTGGAATTCTGGAAGTGAATCCTTAGTAAAGAAGTTTAATGTGAACTACTTGAAAATGTCTTAGTATTTGGGTTGTCCTTATGCAACTTTAATTGCAGCAGCACTCGAGATGCCTCAACTTGTTTGTGTAAAACCTAATGATCATGTTCTCCAGCATGATCTTGAGCTTTAGGGAAAAAGAACATGTGACTGGCTGGGTGATCAGAATCACAAATTTGCTCGTTTAATAAGGTGACTTATAAGTATTGTCAAATCTTTTTCATACTAAAATAGTGTAGAATATTTATTTAATTTTTTTGAAATCCTAAAACTTTTAGTTCCAGGATTGAAGGTTTTTAGATTAGTTTTTTTTTGTATCCCAGATTTCCAATTTGGTCCCCACTGTATTCAAATAAATTGTCTTAATCTGTGATTTCATAATGCATAATGTGTTGTTTTACTCTACAGGCTCTGCTGACTGCTGTAACATCGCCGCACATAGAGATCCACGAGGGAACAATTCTCCTCACTGTCCGCACCTGCTACAACATCTACCTGGCCAGCCGCAACCTGATCAACCAGACCACGGCCAAGGCCACTCTCACACAGATGCTCAATGTCATCTTCACCCGTATGGAGAACCAGGCGGTTAGTTACTACTCTTTTCAGATGTGAGGTGTCACCCTAGTGGAACTATGGGTGCCATTTATGGTTTGGGAAAATTAGGTAACTAGGTTTGACTTTCTGATGACTCGTTTGCAGGCTCTGGAAGCTCAGGAAGCAGAGAAGGAGAGACAACGTCTGCAGCTGCGCAATCCTTCTCCAGTATCCAGTAACCCTTCACCTGTAGCCCAAAACCCTTCTCCAACTCCAGGTCGGGGATCCAGATCACCATGGCTTGAACGAGCCCGCTCAGAACAGAATGGATCCCCATCCCCCTCTCTAAGCCCTCCTGGGGTTCCCTCCACTCCTTCCACTCCTCAAGACTCATCTTCTATCAATGGCCAGCCGGAAGAGTCAAAATCAGAGGAGGAGTTTGCCACAGATAAACAGAGCACAAAGGAAATTGCACATCCAGGTACAGGGAATCGCTAGTGTCTGGATATGCGAGAAATGACTCCAAATGTGACCCTGGACCACAAAACCAGTCAGTGTTAGGATAGGACAATTAAAAATCTGGAATCTGAGGGTGCAAAAAAATCTAAATATTGAGAAAATCGCCTTTATCATATTTTTATATTTAAGTTTTGATATATTTACGGTATTTTGACCCATACAGTGTATTTTTGGCTATTGCTACAAATATACAAGTGCTACTTAAGACTGGTTTTGTGGTCGAGGGTCACAAATTAGATTCTGTCAGTTTCCTGTTGCCATGTTAGAAAGTTGTTTTGCTGCACTTTATTTGTGTAGATTCTGTTTTTAGCTTGACTTTTTTTTAAAGATGAAGAGATACAGGAGTCTGACCAAACAACTTCTTCAGTGGCAGGAGGTGTTGAGGGAGAGGAGGCCCATCCGCAGCCTGAAACAGGAGTAGGCACTGAGATTCATGATGAGACTGAGCCAGACAGTGGATTAGGAGATAGCTCTGTGGAAGGAGGTGCGTCACACTGGAAGTAGTTGACTGTAGCTTTATGTGTACCTAAGACATGGTAGTCACTCCTGCATCTGTTTTTACCACAGGCTTAGATCAACATTCTGACTCAGAAACCAAAGTGCCGCCCCCGGTTGTTCGAATCGACACCCAGCAGATGAATGGGATGGTGGACGACCGTGGCTCAGAGTCCTCCACAGACATTCTGGTGTGTTTCTTACTTTACAGTACTTTACTTGCTACGAGGCCACAAAAACAAATTGTTTGCACACGTTTTTAAGCATTGTTTTTTTTTAAAAAAACAAGTGATTTTAAGCTGTTGAAACACAATCAGACAGAGCTCATAGACCATGGGAGTATTGAACTGGGTTATTTTGCCGCTTTATAGGCCTTAAATGGTTAAATACAGACAGATATGTGTCTCAATGCCCATCTTTGCAAGTATCCTCGTAAACAATAATTTAGGTCTTAAGTGAAACCAAACCAGTGAGAAAGAAAACAGATGTGTAACAGTATATTGGATCCGGGCAGCTCTTAAAGTGACAGCAGTCTGTCCTGCTGTCTGTCATTCTTGTTAATCAAAGAATATGCAGTGTTTTTATATATTAGATTACTTCATAGAATGTATGTAGCAATTTTATTTGTTTGTTTTAGTGTAATTTTTTTTGTCCTGTTGCTTGTTATTAGTTTGTTATTCTTATTTTTTATTCAATTCAAGTTATTCAAGAATTTGTTTAGTGCTTTTCACGATACAAATCATTTTGCATTTTTACGGAATCAAAAATTTAGATATCATAAACACCTTATGTAAGGCAAAAACAACTATACTGAGATTTATTGAGATTAATATTGTTGCCATTAAATAAAATTACTCATATCTTGATATAAGATTTTGGTCATATCGGCCACCCCTAGTGTGGAGTCAGTATGTGTATATATATATATATATATATATACACATACAGTAGTCAACATTCGAAGTGGATCAAAACCTTTCATCAAATTTGTCCTAAAACCAAAAAGAATACCCGTTCTTATCTTAGGACAACTTTTGATTAACTTTTTTTATCCACTTCGAATGTTGACTACTGTATATATATAATTAAATATATATATAATTAAAATTATTAAATTGAGCAAAAGTGACAGTAAAATCATTAAATGCTGTTCTTTTGAACTTTCTATTGATCAAGAAATACTAATCAAAAAAGGTTTTCAGAAAATTATTAAGGAGTACTACTGTTTTCTATGAAAGAAACGGTTATTGCAACGTGTCACAATTCTGACTTTTTTCTCACAATTGCGTGATACAAACTCGCAAGAGCAGAATTGTGAGATATAAACTCACAATTCTGTGAACGTCTTTTTTTTTTCTCCTCAGAAATTAACTTTATAAGTCAATTTTTAGTTCATTTCTCACAAATGTGCAATTGCGAGGAAAAAAGTCAGAATTATGAGATGCAATCTCGCAATTGCAAGAAAAAAAGCCAGAATTGCACGTTTATATCCTGCAATTCTGACTTTATAACTTGCAAATGTGAGTTTATATCTCGCAGTTCTGAGAGAAAAAAAAAGTCTTAATTGCGAGATGTAAACTCTCAGTTGTGAGAAAAAAAAGCCAGAATTGCAAGATACAAACTCGCAATTGCAAGGAAAAAAGTCAGAATTGCGAGAAGCAAACTTGCAATTGCGAGAAAATAGCCAGAATTGCAAGTTTATATCATGCAATTCTGAGTTTGTCCAGCAATTCTGACTTTATAACTCGCAAATGTGAGTTTAAATCTCAGAGTAAAAAAAAAAAAGTCTGAATTGCGAGATGTAAAAACTCAATTGCGAGGGAAAAAAGTCAGAATTGTTAGATTTAAAAAGTTGCAGTTGTCTTTTTTTATTTTTTATTCAGTGGCGGAAATGAGTTTTCATAGTTTTCAACGTTGTTATAAAAAAACTAAATTGAGCAACAAATCTATATATTGGAAAAGTCTTTAAAAACATTTAAGGGTTCATATGACATTGCTAAAAAGAACATTATTTTGTGTTTTTGTTGTAATGCAATGTGTTTACGCGGTTTAAGGTTCAAAAACATTATTTTCCACATACTGTACATTTTGTTGCTCCTCTCTGCCCCGCCTTTCTGAAACGTGTAGATTTTTACAAAGCTCATCGTTCTGAAATGCTCTGTGTGCTTTGATTGGGCAGTTGTCTGGTGCGTTGTGATTGGCCTAATACTTCTAGCGTGTGATGGAAATGTTACGGCTGTGAGTCAGAAGCACCAGACTGTCCTTGCAAAGTTGGAAGGACAGCAAACTCACACATTCAGGAAACAGTCCTCTGTTAAATGTGCTGCACACACTCAAATATTTGGGTTGTACTGGGTTGTTAGTGTTTAACCACTGATTTCTAGTTGTGTCCTCTTTTGGAAGGCCAAGCAATGTACTTTTGCAACAAAACATAGCGTCTCTACAACATGGCGACAGTGGCAATAATACTACAGTGAGAATAAAAGTTGTGCCTTTTTTCTTTGCGTATATATTTGGGCGGTGTTATGCAGATCTTCCCACACACATTTGTGGGGGTGTGTTTGAATGAGGCGTTTTAGGAAGGCATGGTTAAATCTTAACTTTTATAAAGAATATCTCTTTGGGTTTGAGACTTGAGACTTTATGGATCTTAAACATTGTACAGATCCTAAACATTTAAACAGAAGTGAATAAAGATATTGTCCATAAACACAGACAAAAACTGACTGGTATTTTGTTTCTTTTCTGAACAGGATGCAGAAACCATGCAAGGCAGTCATACAGCTGCCCGCTTTTCGCACATTCTTCAGAAAGACGCCTTCCTCGTGTTCCGCTCCCTCTGCAAGCTTTCTATGAAGCCCCTGGCTGATGGACCACCTGACCCAAAGTAAGTACCTGGAGAGGAAATGTATTTACAGTAGATGAAATATTAGATGATAAATCAGTGAAGCAACTATTTTTCAACTTATTTTATATGAAAGACCAGTAAATGATGAATGGTGTCAAGAGTATCATCTTAAAAACTGAAATGTTGCTGGAGGAGATCTGAATGCTCTGGTTCCACAATGGACACTGCCTGCAGAACGATTTTGAATTATTTTTCCATTATTTGGAAAGGTATTTAGTTTCATGCAAACAGATCCTTAAAGGGATAGTTCACCCAAAATGAAAATTTGATGTTTATGTGCTTACCCAGAAGGCATCCAAGATGTCGGTGACTTTTCTTCAATAGAACACAAAGATTTTTAACTCAAACCATGCAGTCTGTTAGGCATATAATTGCAGTGGATGGGCACCAAACCTTTGAAAGTAAAAAAAAAAACATGCACAGACAAATCCAAATTACACCCTGCGGCTTGTGACGATACATTGATGTACTAAGACACGAAACACGGTCTTTGTGAGAAACTGAACAGTATTTATATCATTTTTTTACCTTTGATACACATCCACGTCCAACTGTCCTGAGCACGAGCTCAGTATACATGTGTTTTTAACAATTCCCAACTTCTGAGCCAACTTTCTTGCAAAAAACAATCGTTTCGTGTCTTAGGACATCAGTGTATCGTCACGAGCCACAGGGTGTAATTTGGATTTGTCTGTGCATGTTTTTTATTTTACTTTCAAAGGTTTGGTGCCCATTCACTGCCATTATATGACTAACAGACTGCAACGGTTTGAATTAAAACTCTTCGTTTGTGTTTTACTGAAGAAACAAAGTCACCTACATCTTGGATGCCCTGGGAGTAAGCAGATAAACATCAAATTAAAATTTTTGGAGGAACTAACCCTTTAAAGGAGAAGTTCACTTACAGAACAAAAACATTACAGATAATTTACTCACCCCCTTGTCATTCAAGATATTTGTGTCCTTTCTGTGTGAACTCAAAATCTGTAGGACTTCAAAATCGTCCTACATCGTTGCAGAAGTACCGACCCAGTGTTTACAAAGTGAACATGCAAAGTAGTTTAAACGGCCTGTACAAAAAAAAAAAAAAAAAGAGTAAAACAGCCATGTAGGATGACTTTGACATTGAAGAAGAAAACGAGATGGGTGTTTTTTGAGATACCCTAACTGTATTGACCCGGAATACAAATGCGCATCTCAGAAACGAGAAAAGACAAGCATTTGGGGTTAAAAAGTATATAAATTGTCAATTTATTTCAAAAATGACTGATCGATTCACTAGATCAGACCCCTTTTCCTCGGTTGGAATCGTTTAGAGCCCTTTGAAGCTGCAAACTTGGGGGCACCACTGAAGTCCACTGTATGGAGATAATTCCTTAAATGTTTCCCTCAAAGAAACATAATTTCTTATCGACTTTAGATAGAAAGACATGAACATCTTGGATGGCAAGGGAGTGAGTAAATTATCTGTACATTTTTGTTCTGAAAGTGAACTTCTCCTTTTTCCATTCAAATTTCCTGACCCTAACTGCTGTACTTTTCCAGGTCCCATGAGTTGCGATCTAAGGTGGTTTCCCTGCAGCTGCTGCTGTCGGTGCTGCAAGGTGCTGGACCTGTGTTCCGAACCCATGAGATGTTTGTGAACGCCATCAAACAGTACCTCTGCGTGGCGCTCTCCAAAAACGGGGTCTCCTCTGTGCCTGAAGTATTTGAGCTGTCTCTTGCCATCTTCCTTACCCTGCTCTCCCACTTCAAAGTGCACCTTAAGATGCAGATTGAGGTAAAAAAAAAAAAAGATACATGTTCAGATACATTGTCAGGCTGTTTGTACACACTTGACTAAATGTCTTTCTCTTGATCTTTAAAACTTTTTATCTAAAAACTTGTGCTTTAATGTATGAAAATTTCCTTCAGGTGTTTTTCAGGGAGATCTTTCTAACAATCCTGGAGACGTCATCCAGCTCCTTCGAGCATAAGTGGATGGTCATCCAGACTCTAACTCGAATATGTGCAGGTTGGTGCACCTCAGTGTACACGTGCACACAGTGTAGACACAAACATCTTGCACATTATTAACTCAAATGTCAAAATGAATGGTGAATCAGTCTTCTGCTCTTCTCACAGATGCACAGTGTGTGGTTGACATTTATGTAAACTATGACTGTGATCTCAACGCTGCCAACATTTTTGAGCGACTGGTAAATGACCTGTCTAAAATCGCCCAGGGAAGGAGTGGACAGGAGCTCGGCATGACTCCATTACAGGTATTTATCGTCATGTCTAAACCAGAACATTAGTATACTTTACATGGCTTGGTATTTTTCTAAATATACACCGCCATTTAAAGATTTGTGATAAGTACAATTTTATTTTATTTTTTTCTCTTTTCTGCTCATCAAGGCTGCGTTTATTTGATTAAAAATCCAGAAAAAATGTATATAGTGTGAAATATTATTGCAATTTAAAATAGTGGTTTTCTGTTTTAATATACTTTAAAGTAGAATTTATTTTTGTGATGCAAAGCTCGATTTTCATCATCATTACTCATTACAGTCTTCAATGCCACATGATTCTTTAGAAAAAAACATTCTAATATGCTGATTTATTATCAGTTTTGGAAACAGTTGTGCTGCTTAATATTTTTTTTTTTGGAACCTGTCATACTTTCTTCAGGATTCTTTGATGAATAAAACGTTAAAAAGAACAGCATTTATTTAAAATGGAAATCTTTTGCAACTATATACACTAATGTTCAGAATTTAGGGTCAGTCATTTTTTTTTATTCTTTCTTTTAAAGAAATGCATAGTTTTATTCAGCAAGGATGTGTTAAATTGATTCAAAAGTGATAGTAAACATTTATATTGTTATTTTTTTACATTTTAATTAATCAAAGAATCCTGAAAATGTATTAGAGGTGCCAAAAAATTAAGCACCACAACTGTTTCCAACATTGATAAAAAATCAGCATGTTATGATTTCTGATGAAACATGTAACACTGGAGACTGGAGTAATGGATGATGAAAATTATAAAAATGTATATTAAAATGGAAAACTTATTTTAAATTGCAATAATATTACTTTTTTCTGTATTTTTGTTCAAATAAACAAAACTTTGAGCATAAGAGACATTAAAAATCTTACTGATCCCAAACTTTTGAGCAGCAGTGTACATAATACTGCATATGCTATAAATTTTTGATCATTTAGCAGATTCTTTGATCGATTCTTTCAGACAACTTAAATGAGAAAAAAAATCTCAACACAAGTAATTAATCATAAAAAATTACAGACATCTGTAGTAAAAAAGGTGGCATGTTATTTGATTTGACAGTATGTCACATAATTTAGCAGATGCTTTAACTTGACATTACTTAAAATGTGATTAAAAAAATAAATTTGATTAAAATATAAAAAGATGATGTGAATAATCATAAAAAGCCAATAATATTAGCAATGCCACAATTAAATGTAATTCTACAACAGTCCAAACAAGTGCATGATTCACTCAAGTGAAAATCTTCTCAAACAGCACTGTTAGTATGTAATAATTAATTCAGAGTTGATCAGTTAATGATTTATTTGCAGGAGCTGAGTTTGAGAAAGAAAGGGCTGGAGTGTCTGGTGTCTATTCTGAAGTGCATGGTGGAATGGAGCAGGGACATGTACGTCAACCCCAACCTGCAGGCCAACCTTGGTAAGACAACACTAAGGTGTGTTTTATCGTCTGTGTCATCAGAATTTGCTAAGTCTGGACTGTGTTGTGCTGTAGGTCAGGAACGTCCAGCAGAGGGCGACAGTGCAGATGAGAAGCGCCACGAGCATCTTTCCTCTCGCAGAGATAGTGTGAGCTCTCTGGACTCCACTGTGTCATCTGGAGTTCAGCAGTCTCAGCCAGATCACCCCGAGCAGTATGAGGTCATCAAGCAGCAGAAAGACATCATCGAGCATGGCATTGAGCTGTAAGCTGTATATATATTTTTTTCATTTCTTTTTTTTTAAGTTTCTTAGTTTTCTCTTTCATTTTCAGATTTTGACTTTGACTTTCTGTGTTTGTTAAAGATTTAACAAGAAACCAAAAAGGGGATTGCAATACCTGCAGGAGCAAGGCATGCTGGGCACCTCACCAGAAGATATTGCACAGTTCCTGCAACAGGAAGAGCGATTGGACACGGTAAGTTAACGCTCGTTTTCAAATATCGATGAATTAGTGAACAGAGACATTTTGTGCTACTTAGACTCTGCTGTGTCATGTGATCAGACTCAGGTTGGCGAGTTCCTGGGAGAGAATGTGAAGTTTAATAAAGAGGTGATGTACTGCTACGTTGACCGGCTGGACTTTTGTGGCAAAGACTTTGTGTCGGCGCTCCGTGCCTTCTTGGAGGGCTTCAGGCTTCCAGGTGAAGCCCAGAAAATTGATAGACTCATGGAGAAGTTTGCTGCTCGGTACCTGGAGTGCAATCAGGGGTAAGTTTGTAGACTGAAGAAGATTTGTATATATTTCTGAAGCTTGCTAGCCCAGGTAAAAATAAAGCATATTTGAATTCACTAAAAAATACTAGAATTGTATAAGTTATACAATTATATGCTATAAATTCACAAATTAAACCACTAATATTTCAATTGATTTTTAGTGCATTAAAATAAAATATACAGAGGAATTTATTTGAGTTTATTTTTTAAAAGTGTGCTTTGAATGCTTTAAAAATTTGTTTTATATAGTAATCCAAAGTTTAAATTATATTGATTTTAAACAAATATATTACTTATGTACTAGTTACTAATGTAATAGGTACTTAAGGAGACTTAATATTAGGGCCGGGACTTTAACGCGTTAATTTAGATTAATTAATTACACAAAAATAACGCGTTAAATTTTTTTCAACGCATTTTAATCGCACTTATTTTTGCACTGTGGAACGTTTCTCACTGGATGAGTTTCGGCGGACCGATTATACTGGAGCACCAACTAGCGTTCAGACAAAAACAAACCACAGTGAACATGGACAAAGAAGCTGATGAGACCGCTTTGGTTGGCCCTGTGGATGGGAAATTTTGTTATAAAAAACGAATGGATGGAAGAGTCGATAGGAGCATGGTTGTGTGCAAGATATGCAACAAGGAATTCGCATATCACCGTACCACATCGAGCCTATTGCTACACTTAATGGCAATATTGCACTGGTCTGTTGGACTTGGTTGAACAAAAATAAACAATATTTTGTTGCTTAAGCTTATGTATTCAGTCATCATTCAATGGTATAATTAAAAATCCATATGAAAAAAATTACTCCTCACTGTTCTCAGGTCAAATATTTATATGCGATTAAAATGCGGTTAATTTCGATTAATTAATTACAAAGCCTTTAATTAATTATATTAATTTTTTTAATCGAGTCCCGGCCCTACTTAATATACATGCACTAATAACCACTAACACTTAAACTGATTTTAAGTGTAGTCAGATAAAGTAAACCAAATATACAGAAGTGTTTTGTAAGTGCATTACTTAAAAGTGCGCTGTGAACGCTTTCCAGATGTTCAATTTTAGTGGATTGTTATATACAGTTGAGGTCAAAAGTTTACATACACCTTGCAGAATCTGCAAAATTATATATTTTTTTTTACCAAAATAAGAGGGATCATGCAAAATGCATGTTATTTTATATTTAGTACTGACCTGAATAAGATATTTCACATAGGAGACGTTTACGTATAGTTCACAAGAGAAAATAATAGTTTAATTTATAAAAATGACCCTGTCCAAAAGTTTACATACGCTCGATTCTTAATACTGTGTTGTTACCTGAATGATCCACAGCTGTGTATTTTTGTTTTTGTTTAGTGATAGTTGTTCATGAGTCCCTTGTTATGTTCTGAACAGTTAAACTGCCCGTTGTTCTTCAGAAAATCCTTCTGGAGCATCAGTGAGCAATTGAACCGTCTGTGTTGTCCTCAGTGTGAAAAGATGGATCCCAAAATCATACAATCATTGTTGGAAAGAGTTCAAATATACAAAAATGCTAAAAAAAAAATGCTAAGAAAAAAAAACCTGAAGGATTTGTCTGAAGAACAGCGGGCAGTTTAACTGTTCAAGGAACTCATGAACAACTATTTACTGTGTCTAAAAATAGCAGTAGAGTACACTTGGATGTTCTTAAGTTTATCTTAAAAAGTACTAAAGAATAATTTTTAGTGTATTAAAGGTTGTATCAGCGATTTCTAGCCTAAAACATAAAGTGTCAATTTCAGCTGACGTTTCTTCACGATCCGCTCGCTGCCTGCCCCATAAATTGTCTGTGAAAAAACCGAGTCTCTCTGGTCAGCCTAGGGTCAGAGATATGCCAAAAAAACAATCGGCGCTATCAACACACCACAGATAACCAAACAGTGTTCCAACCAATCAGCGTCAGGGGTTTGGTGTTGTGGACTTTCCTACTGGTGCTGGGATGTGAGGGAGGCGGAGCGAAAGTCCACAACACCAAACTCCTGACGCTGACTGGTTGGAACACTGTTTGTTTTTGTGTGGAAAGGTTGGTAGTGCCGATTGTTTTTTTGGCATATCTCGGACCCTAGGCTGACCAGAGAGACGCGGTTTTTTCACAGACAATTTATGGGGCAGGCAGCAAACGGATCGTGATGAAAGGTCAGCTGAATTTGACACTTTATGTTTCAGGCTAGAAATCGCTGATACAACCTTTAAGTATGAAAACTGAGCACTTTATGTTTAGTACATTATGGTAGTGTACTAAGTGTACTGAAATAAAGTGTTTGGTTTGTGCCGACCTGTCTGTTGTTCTGTAGGCAGACTCTGTTTGCCAGCGCAGACACAGCTTACGTTCTGGCCTACTCCATCATCATGTTAACCACCGACCTGCACAGTCCACAGGTATGACAACTTATTTATTACTCATTGTCTCCCTTCTTCTCTTTTGCTTTGTACCCTGGCAACTAACCAGAACCATGGCAACATCTTAACTATCCAGAGTACCCTAGCAAATTTTATCAGCATTCTAAAAAGCATGCTTGTTTTTATTTCCATGAAATGTAAAAATCTGGTTTTGTTTTTGTTTTCTTTTCTCTTCAGGTAAAGAACAAAATGACAAAGGAGCAGTACATAAAAATGAACCGTGGCATTAATGACAGTAAGGACCTGCCAGAAGAGTATCTCTCCTCCATCTACGATGAAATTGCAGGCAAAAAGATTGCCTTGAAGGAGAGCAAAGAATACTCCATCACTCCCAAATCCAGTAAACAGAGTAAGAGCCTCTCAACAAAATACCTGTCATTTCCTTTGATGGAATTGAATAAAACCCAGTTGAATGCTGACACAAGCTGTATGTCTTCCTGTTAAATGTAGCTAATGAGAAGCAGAGAAGGCTGCTGTATAACATGGAGATGGAGCAGATGGCCAAAACAGCTAAAGCTCTGATGGAGGCTGTAAGTCACGCTCAGGCTCCCTTCTTCAGTGCCACTCACCTAGAGCACGTCCGGCCCATGTTCAAGGTAATGCCCCCTGTTTTAACAGCTCCATGCTGTTGAGTACTCAAACAATGTCATTGTTAGGTCAAAAGGCTCATGAGCCAGGTCATGGAGGAGACATGATCTGATACTGTTCCAGGATGTCGTTTTCACACATCAGTCTTCAAAGGTCGAAAGGAAGTTAAACTTTGAAAGTATGTTTTGTTCATTTCTCTGTATGTATGTCTGTGTGTTTTGATCTATGTAAAACAGCTGGCCTGGACTCCTCTGTTGGCGGCTTTCAGTGTAGGACTCCAAGATTGTGATGATCAGGATGTGGCATCTCTCTGTCTGGAGGGGATCCGATGTGCTATCAGGATCGCCTGCATCTTCAACATGCAGGTTTGTGTTTTTACACATTTCGGGTGACAAATAGTATGCCTTGTCTTCCACCTAGTCTTATTTTCTTTTCTATTTCAGTTGGAGAGAGATGCCTACATCCAGGCCTTGGCCCGGTTTACACTGCTTACCGCCAGCTCAAGTATCACAGAGATGAAGCAGAAGAACATTGACACCATAAAGACTCTCATCATGGTTGCCCACACAGATGGAAACTACTTGGGCAACTCCTGGCATGAGGTGGGCATCAAAGCATGTAAATGGAGTTGAGCATAGTGTCAGCAGTCTCCTCAGAGTGTGCTGTAATAACTCCAAATCCACTCCTTGATTTCCAAATAACTGTTATCCAGCTAGACAATATTATCTTAAAGGGTTAGTTCACCCAAAAATGAAAATTAGCCCATGATGTACTCACCCTCAAGGCATCCTAGGTGTATGTGACTTTCTTCTTGTGTTTTTGTACATCAGTCCAAAAGAAGTCTGAAAAAAGGGCATCCATCTATATAAAAATTGCTCCACACGGCCACAGGGGGTGAATAAAGACTTCCTGTAGCAAATCCATAAAAATATAAATATTTAAAATGTTATAAACAATTTTCTCTAGCTTTTATTAACTTTCATACATGCAAGCCGTTCCAGGAAGATAATGTAGGACGCTGGGGTAGCACATGCGTCGGTGAGAATATGTTAGTCTTGTGAGAACCGTTTGTTTACAGGAGCAAAGGATGCAAAGTTTAGCAAAAACTTTAGCAAAGGAAAACCAGTCTTCTCTTGGCTTATATCAAAACTCCTTTTGTACTTTTAATTCATGACCAGCGTTTTTTTTTGCTCTCTCTTCTGTGTTTTCGCATTTGTCACTTCTCACTGGCGCATATGCTATCCCGACATCCTACGCCATCCGCCCGGAATGGCTTGCACGTACTGTACGACAGTTAGCGTAAGCTAGAGAAACAGGAGGCTTTTATTCACCCCCGGAGCCATTGGAGGCACTTTTTTTTTTTTTATTATGAATGGTTGAACAAAAACACACATTCACTCGCTATCTAAGAAGCGCCACGGACCTCGCCCTCCGCGCTACAAAGTCCGCAGCACAGGCCATGGGACGCAACATGGCCGCGCTTACGGTAACCGAGAGGCATTTGTGGCTGACGCTTTCTGAGATGGCCGAGTCCGAACGCACCGCGTTCCTCGACGCTCCGCTCTCTCCCGCTGGCCTGTTTGGATCCTCTGTCAAGGACTTTGCAGAGAGATTCGCAGAGGTACAGAAAGCGTCCCAGGCACTTCCTGCCAAAGCGCTCCAGTTCTGCAGCCGGCCGTGTGAAACCGCCTGCGCAGAGCTCACGACCCCAGCCACAGCCCGCTGCCGCCGCTTCGCAACGTCACCGAGCGCAAGGCGCGAGACCGCGTTCCCACTCTTCTGGCCGCCGTCCCGCTGGGCGTGGCCCGAGGCCTAGGATTGAATTAAAGCCTGAGCCTCCGAAGCTGTCCTAGCAAAGCTAGGAAAACGACGGTGCGCGAGTCCCGCTGTCGCCGGACCCCCACCAAAGTTATTTGCTCGTCCAGTTCCAAAAAATGTGACTGTTCCAGTGTCCTATGCAGCCAACAAACCGGCTTTGTCGCCCGTTTGCCTGTACTCAAAAGCCGTTCTCGCGGCTACCCAGATAAATCCAAAAAAGAGTGTATTTTCTGGTGTCCCGGCCACGGCCGATGGTGTCTCATGTGTAGTAAGCATGCCCACTTCCCAGTGCCCATCACTACACACAAGCACAGCCTGTCACACAGGTCCCGCGCACATAAAATCGACTCAGATCGATTGCGCTTCACAACCGGCCACGACCGATGGTGTCTCATGTGTAGTAAGCATGCCCACTTCCCAGTGCCCATCACTACACACAAGCACAGCCTGTCACACAGGTCCCGCGCACATAAAATCGACTCAGATCGATTGCGCTTCACATGTGGTAAACGTGCCCACTTCACAGTGCCCACAGACATCACATTATGCACGTCCCAAGGTTTCTGTAAAAACGAAACCAAAGTGCATTCCCTCTATGCAGGCGAACGTTGTTTGCAGTGTGTTAAATGTGCCTGTTGCCACACAACCACATCCACACACAGACATAATAGTTCCCGCTATCAGCGCCCGCGCCTCGAATGTCACGAGCACGTCTCTTGTGCCACAGCACACCGAAACCACTCCCTTACTGAATGAACGGAGCGCACTTCGTATTCAACCTCTAGCTATTCATGCAGACGCATGGGAAAAGCTTCCAGGGGTTTCAAAATGGGTGCTGGACATTATAAAAGGGAGGCTATTCGCTACAGTTTCACCGACGCCCGCGCCGCTATGCAGCACGCATCGAGACCACGATGCAGACAGAAGTAGCACACCTACTTCGAGCCGAAGTGGCGAAACTATTGAGCAAAGGGGTCATAGAGCCCCTTTCTCAAGCTCAAAGCGAAGGAGGGCTGTACAGCAGATATTTCCTGGTACCGAAAAAAGACGGGGGTCTCAGACCCATACTAGATCTAAAGCAACTGAACAAAGCGCTGGTGAAGCGTCGGTTCAGGATGCTCACGACCAGAAAAATCCTCGCGCAAGTTCGCCAAGGAGACTGGTTCGTGTCAGTGGATCTGAAAGATGCGTATTTTCAAATACAGATAGCGTCACGTCACAGGCGGTTTTTGAGATTCGCCTTCGAGGGCCAGGCATATCAGTACACAGTCCTGCCGTTCGGTTTGTCCCAGGCACCCCGTACATTTACGAAGTGCATGGATGCAGCGCTCGTTCCCCTCAGACTGAAAGGCGTGCGCATACTGAACTATTTGGACGATTGGCTGATTCTAGCGCAATCTCGCTCAGTGCTCGTAGAGCACACGACCATGTTACTCGATCACCTCGAGAATTTGGGTCTCAGGGTCAATTGGGCGAAGAGCTCTCTGTCTCCCAGTCAGAAGACTTCCTTCCTGGGCACAGAATTGGACTCGCTGTCAATGATAGCGCGGCTATCACCACAGCGCGCGGCAGACATTCTGCGCACAGCGGGCTCGTTCCGCTGCGGCGCGTCCGTCCCGCTCAAGAAATTCCAGAAAATGCTGGGTCCCATGGCCTCAGCATCATCAGTTCTCCAGCTGGGTCCGCTCCGCATGTGCCCACTGCAGTTCTGGTTGAAAGCGCGCGTACCGCGCCAAGCATGGGCGTCCGGTCGACTTCTTATCACGGTCAATCAGAAGTGTGTCACAGCCCTGAAACCGTGGAAAGCAGTTGACTGGTACCAGTCAGGTGTAAGCCTGGGGACTTCCTCGAGAATAAAAGTGGTGTCTACGGACACGTCCACCTCGGGATGGGGGGCTCTGCTCGAGGGCAGACCGTCTTTTGGCCAGTGGTCAGAACGGGAAAAGCTCCTGCATATCAACAGCCTCGAAATGCTGGCAGTAGAGAACGCGCTGACACGCTTCTGTCCCCAAATAAAGGAAAACCACGTACTAGTCCGCTCGGACAACATGTCAGTGGTGTCCTACATAAACCGCCAGGGCGGTCTCAGGTCCAGAAACCTGTACAGGCTTGCAGAACGCCTCCTGGTATGGGCTCAGCGCAACCTGCGCTCGCTGAAAGCAGCGCATGTGCTGGGGCTCCTAAACATAGGGCCAGACAGACTGTCCAGGAACAACGTTCCGGCAGGCGAATGGTCTCTACACCCACAGACAGTACAACTACTGTGGAAGAAATTCGGAAGAGCGGAAGTAGACCTGTTCGCGTCTCAGAACAACGCTCACTGTCTGGAATTTTTCTCCAAAAGCAGGGACGCGCTGGCCCACGTATGGCCCCGCCGTCATCTCTATGCTTTTCCCCCCGTCTCTCTCCTACCTCAGGTGATAGAGAGGGTCAAGGAAAAAGGATGTTCAATACTGCTGGTAGCGCCGTTTTGGGAAAACCAAAACCAGTGAGAAGAGACCTTCTCTCTCAGGCCAGCGGCTCGATTTGGCATCCTCACCCAGAGCTGTGGTCCCTTCATGTCTGGGCCACCAGCGAATATATGATGAACTCCCTAAAGGAGTATTAAACACGATCACGCAGGCTAGAGCCCCGTCTACGAGACGGCTCTATTCCTCAAAATGGTCTGTGTTTTCGGGTTGGTGCACAGCCCGCGGCTCGTCACCCACTGACTGTGGTGTGACGGAGGTGCTTTCCTTTTTACAAGAGCTGCTGGACAAGGGCAGAACCCCGTCCACGCTCAAAGTCTATGTGGCGGCCATAGCAGCGTTCTCGAGGACAACGCTAGGTCAGTCAATAGGAAGGAACGATTTAGTCATCCGCTTCCTGAGGGGAGCTAGGAGACTGAATCCCCCCAGACCTCCCTCAGTCCCCGTATGGGACCTTTCTGTGGTACTAGAGGCCATGAAAGGTGGACCATTCGAGCCTCTGCAGACGATTGATCTGAAATACCTGTCTCTTAAGACTGTGTTTCTGTTGGCTCTCGCTTCAGTGAAGCGCATAGGGGACTTGCACGCGCTCTCCGTGGGCGCGACGTGCATGGAGTTTGGACCTAATGACTCTAAAGTCATACTCAAACCCAAGCATGGTTACGTTCCAAAATCCCTCAACACACCGTTTAGGGCACAGGTCATCGCTCTGTCAGCCCTACCGGTCACTGACGAGGAAATGGACGCGAGCCTCCTATGCCCAGTCAGGGCATTACGAGCTTACGTGTCTCGTTCGTCTGCTTTTAGGCAGACAGAACAGCTTTTTGTTTTGTTCTATGGGCGTCCCAAGGGACTGGCCGCGTCGAAACAGAGCCTATCCAGATGGATAGTTGATGCTATTGCACTGGCATATGCTTCCAAGGGCATGCAGTGCCCGCTGGGTGTCAGAGCACATTCCACGAGGGGCGTGGCCTCATCGTGGGCTTGGTCGAGTGGGATTGCCTTGCAAGATATTTGTACGGCGGCGGGCTGGGCCTCTCCGTCTACATTTATAAGGTTTTACAACCTGGAGGTTCCCGCCTTACAGGCCAGGCTGCTGTCAGTCTAGATAATCAGTGTTGTCTGACCTGATGCTATCAGCTCGGAATGCTGCGTCTACTGAGCACAGCTCTAGGGTCGACAGTGAAAGTAGTAGCACAAGATGTGCCTGGGCAAACTGTGTAAAGACCCACATTTCCACGTCAGTTCAGGCCGTAACCCCGCCCTGTATGTACGATAAACTTAGCGTCTGAGCGACGCTGCACTATGTGGAAGAGTGCGGCTTTGCCCCTCCCTCTTCCCCGGACTCCCTGTGAGTTCCCTAGATGATTGTGAACTATATGAACCCCGGGTTTTCGCCCTTGGGTCTTTGGTGTCAGATCTCAGCATGCACGGCGTTTTACAATGGGTCCCCTAGCGTAAGATATCTTACGCAGTACGAGAGACCTCTCGTAAGAGAACGTACTCTGTTACTAACGTAACCTCGGTTCTCTCTAGAGAGGGAACGAGTACTGCGTATCTTGCCGTGCACGCGCACGCTCTGGTTGCTTCGATGATGAAAAACCAGATAATAGCTGCCTGCGAGCGGTATTTATAGGCCTAGACCACGCACTTTTTGGCGAGACGTGACGCAGTGGGATCATTGCCCTCATTGGATCTGGCGTCGCGCCAGGCCTCGCTCGATAGGCTGCTGCAGTTGCCGCAGAGCAGCCAATAGGCGCGCGAGCTGTTTCGCCTATGTCTGTATGCTGCTGCAACGCGTTTTACATTATTACAAAATTAAGGATAATTTTTGGCTTCAATATCTCGCGGAAAAGGATTTTCCCCTAGCGTAAGATATCTTACGCAGTACTCGTTCCCTCTCTAGAGAGAACCGAGGTTACGTTAGTAACCGAGTACGTTACTACAACTGAGTTCTTAGAACTACGCAGTGCGAAAGAATCTTAAAGGAATAGTTCACCCAAAAATGAAAATTTGATGTTCATCTGCTTACCCCAGGGCATCCAAGATGTAGTAGGTGACTTTTTCTTCAGTAGAACACAAACGAAGATTTTTAACTCAAACCGTTGCAGTCTCTCATTCATATTATGGCAGTCAATGGGATCCATGGCTTTGAGAGTCAAAAAAACATACACAGACAAAACCAAATTAAACCCTACGGTTTGTGACGATACATTGAGATCTTAAGACACGAAACAATCAGTCTGTGCAAAAAACTGAACAGTATTTATATATTTTTTTACCTCTGATCCACTGCAATGTCCCACTGTCCTGAGCGCGTTCACAACAGCCGGCGTGTGACGAAAAATGATATAAATACCGTTTACAGTTTTTTTTTGCACAGACCGATTGTTTTGTGTCATAAGACCTCAATGTATCGTCATGAGCCGCGGGGTTTAATTTGGTTCGGTCTGTGTATGTTTTTTTTGACTCTCAAAGCCGTGATTCCCATTGACTGCCATAATATGACTGACAGACTGAGTTAAAAAAATCTTCGTTTGTGTTCTACTAAGGAAACAAAGTCACCTATATGCCCTGGGGGTAAGCAGATAAACATAAAATTTTGGTAGCAGCAGGAACTCTGAAGCGGACGACGGCAACATTTTAATTTGCGGCATTTACAAATGATCGGAGCTGTTTTGTTGCGTGTCATGGGTTTCGTGATAACGGAGCTGAAATATAAACGCACAATTTATGCAATTGAAACAGCACGAAAATCTAACTAAATCTCGTAAGACAACTTGCATCACTGGTAGTTCCTATAGAACTGTTTTAGATCCTACTTTTCTTAAAACTAAATGCGTTCCTAGTTCCTGTGGTGCGAACGCGCCAAAAATGTGAACTTCCGCTAATAGTTCTAGGAACTATGAAAAGATTCCCTGTGTACAAAAATCCCTTTAGTGACAAATCAGCTGAATTTTCAACAGAAATGTAGAGTACATCATAGAAAACTGGCCTGGAACACTTTCACACTTGCCCGGACCAGCAGGGTCATCCAGGTCATATTGTTGAGCCCTGCAAAGTCATGCAACTTCACTTCACGCAGGTCTCCTCCAAAACTATTGATTTGCTAAAGTTTCTTCCTAGCCTTTACACATCTGCCTGCTCTTTGTTTAGATTCTGAGGTGTATCAGTCAGCTGGAGTTGGCCCAGTTGATTGGGACAGGGGTGAAGACGCGTTATATCTCCGGTGTGGTTCGGGACCAGGGAGGCAGCATAAAGGGCTTCCCGTCAGGGGGAGAAGAATTCATGCCCCTCGGCTTAGGTAAGCTATTGTATGACTGCAGTTAATAGCTCATGGATGGGGCCGAAGTGTTCAGTCTGTTTATTGTTTGTTTATTGGTGTGTGTGTGGACGTGTTCCTTATGGAGCAAAACAATATTATTGGTCTCCTGCAGGTACTCTGGTTGGAGGTCCAGACAAGCGTCAGATGGCTCATATCCAGGAGTCAGTGGGGGAGACCAGCTCTCAGAGTGTTGTGGTGGCTGTGGACAGGTGCATTGTAATCACAGGACAATACAAACATACAGCTCTCATACTGTTTATGCTCCTCTTGTCTGACCTTCCGTCTCTCTGTTTTGTGTGCCAGAATCTTCACTGGATCCACCAGGCTTGATGGAAATGCAATTGGTAGGGTTTTTTGTTTTGTTTTAACGTAACACAACATTAGCATTGAATATATTTTCAATACATACACTACCATTTAAAATTTGAGGTTGGTGAGATTTGTTTTGTAACATTTTTGTTGAAAAGAAGTCTCTTATGCTCATTAAGACTTTATATATTTGATCAAAAATACAGCAAACTGTAACACTGAAATATTCTTACAACTTTTTAAAACTTTTCTGTTTTAATATAATTTAAAATGTAATTCTTCAGCATTGTTACTGCAGTTTTCTATGGGAGCCTGTTTCCGACACTGAATAAAAAAATAAAAAAGGTAATTGCAATTTATCTCACAATTCTGACATTTTTTCCCACAATTGCGAGTTTACATCTCACAACTTGCAAGTGCGAGTTATAAAGTCAGAATTGATTTTCTCAGAATTCTGAGAAAAAGTAGCAATTCTAGCAAGTAGTAGAGTAAAGTAGCAAGTCAGAAGTGCGAGACAAACTTCTGTCATGACTTTTCTTTCTTTTCTTTTTTTAGTTTATACATGCAATTGTGAGTTGAGTCAGAATCGTGAGATATAAACTTGCAATTCTGAGAAAATATTAGTCTTTTTTTCCCTCAAAATTGGACTTTATAACTTGCAATTGCGAGATATAAACTTATATATATATATTAATATTTAATTAATTAATACTTTTATTTAGCAAGGATGCTTTAAATTGATCAAAAGTGATAATAAAGACATTTATAATGTTTCAAAGATTTCTGTTTCAGATCAATTCTGTTCTTCTGAACTGTCTATTCATCAAAGAAACCTGAAAAAAGAATATTAGAATGATTTCTGAAGGATCATGTGACACTGAAGACTTTGAAATCACAAGAATAAAGTACATTTTAAAATATATTCAAATATATATATTTTTTTTAAATAGTGAAAATATTTCAAAATGTTACTGTTTTTGTTGTACTTCGGATCAAATAAATGCAGGTTTGGTGAGCAAAAGAGACTTCTATAAAAACATTAAAAATCTTACTGTCCAAAAACTTTTGACTGGTAGTGTATATGGTTTTAAAAGTAGCAGTTTTGAGTTTGTGCAAAATAAGGTCTATTTTTAACATTATATGAAAATGTTTTGTTCTACATTTAATTACATACAGTCAAACATTGAATATGAATTTTGAAGTAGTTGTGTTGCTAAATAAGGACTACTGCTACTATTGTGATGCAAAATTACATGTTTCTCAAATCAAACTGTTGTAGTCCTTATATGCACAATACAATGTAAAATAAAACTGTCACCCTACACTGTTACTCATTGGAAAAAACTACCTTGTTACTGGAAAATCAACATTATTTTGAAAACAATTGAGCTGCTGTCATGCTACTGAGAAGTGTAGCTAGGTTATTTGCGTTGCTACCTGTAGTAAGTTAACCCCCAGCACTGTTTGAAGGCATATGTGTGGGTTGATTATGTGGAAGAAGGTACTTTTAATTCTACTCGTGTAAACTTCACTGAGTGGGTTCTGAGTTTTAGTTGTATTTCCCAAGAAATGAACAGGAACTGCTGCATTCTTAAAATACCATTAGCTCCATGAGCAATGGAAAATTTGTAAAGTTTTATGTTTTTAGTGTCTAAGTGGGTGTCCATGATATTTTCATTTTCACCATATCTTTGGTTTGTTCTCATAGTTTGAGATTAATTAATTTGGTTAGTTGCATCATAAGGAAGTGACTTACAAGGGGTGGGGTTGTTCAGTCCGAATTGCTTCTGGATTTCTGTTAAACAGGGTTGCCATGTCCACAGTTTTTTTTTTTATTATTTAACTGAAGTGGTTGTATTTATTTTACATTTAACCAATAATAAAGCTGTGCTAGATTATGCTCTGGTATAGCTCTTTTATGAAAACAAACTGTGTTTGATTACTGTTATATGTGACCCTAGACCGCAAAACCAGTCTTAAGTAGCATGGGAATATTTGTAGCAATAGCCAAGAATACGTTGTACGAGTCAAAATTATTGATTTTTCTTTTATGCCAAAAATCATTAGGATATTAAGTAAAGATCATGCTCCATGAAGATATTTTGTAAATTTCCTACCGTTAAAATATCATTGGAAACTTGGAAAGCTTATTTATTCAGCTTTCAGATGATGTATAAATCTCAATTTCAAAAAATTGACCCTTATGACTGGTTTTGTGGTCCAGGGTCACATATGGTGAGCTTTAAGTAAAAATTGTGTATAATGCATAACAGTGACTATAAAGCATGTATTTTAGGTATGGAAGTGGCATATTTTGAGTTTTGATATATGTGATAGGGTCAGTGGGCTAGTTTTGGGATTGGGATTGTTTTGATTCCCGATAGGGCTATTTGTTTTTTTACATAGACCTGGCAACCAAGCTGGTAAACTTTCTGGAGGGTACAAGTCATCAGGAAACTGAAATATTTTCTCCTCTATTGTGATGTATATCCGGGTAAACTGCTACGTAAATGAGAAAAAATGTAGGGTGTAACGGTATATGTTCATCAGGAAATGATCGAGTCATTGACAGTAGGGTTAATGTTTATAATTAAAGATTATGAATTCATATAATTAAATAAATGATGTAATGAATCATTTATGATAAACACTGCAATATTCTATTAAGAAATTTTCCATTTTTAATTTTTAATTTTCCATTTTTCATGTTGACCTTTAGGTAATGTCTTAAGTTAACTTCACAAACTTCCCTGATCCCTGTAATACATAATGCATGGTTTAGTGACAGAGCTTCTCTTTGATAAAAGACAATTGGCCTTTTTGGTTCAGAAATGATATAAGAATTTGCAAAGATATCACACCTCAGACAGTGTTAGCAACAACATGAGCTATTCAAATAAAGATTTTTTTGTCTCAAATAATTGCTACATGTTTTGGTTGCACACTACCAGTCAAACGTTTTTAGACAGTAAGCTTTTTAATGTTTTTTTAAAGAAGTCTCTTCTGCTCACCAAGCCTGCATTTATTTAATCCAAAGTACAGCAAAAACAGTAAAATTTGGAAATATTTTTACTATTAAAAAAATAGTTTTCTCTTTGAATATGTTTTAAAATGTAATTTATTCCTGTGATTTCAAAGCTGAATTTTTAGCATCATTACTTTAGTCACATGATCCTTCAGAAATCATTCTAATATTCTGATTTGCTGCCCAACAAAACATTTATTATTATGATGTTGAAAACAGCTGTGTAGAATTTTTTTTTTCTTCAAAAAAACAAAAACACTTTTGGCTGGTAGTGTAGGTGTGTGAATGGCTAAAAATGCTCTGTTTCAGACTATTTGGGTGGATGCATTTTATTTAGTTATTTTAATATTTACTCTAACCATTAGGTGAATGCCACATAAAATGGCCCTCTGGACTGACTCACTCTTCCAACCCACGTTGATTTACTCTGTTCTAAACTAATGTGTTCTGCCAGTAGACAGTGGGCATGTAGATAATGTATTTGGGGGCAAAATGTTAATTGTAAAATCTGCTTTGTTTAGTGGACTTTGTGCGTTGGCTCTGTGCGGTCTCCATGGATGAGCTGGCCTCTGCTCACCAGCCGCGCATGTTCAGTCTGCAGAAAATAGTGGAGATCTCCTACTACAACATGAACCGCATCCGATTGCAGTGGTCACGCATTTGGCAGGTCATCGGAGATCACTTTAACAAGGTCTGTGCATTGACCTTTTGTTTGCCTGTGAAATTTAGCTAAAACCACACTTTCAAGCAGCTAGTTATTAGTGAAAAAAATGAGTAAAACAGCTGTCTGATTGTGTTTTATTTCTGGTTTGGCAGGTGGGTTGTAATCCTAATGAGGATGTGGCCATCTTTGCTGTGGACTCCCTGAGACAACTTTCTATGAAGTTTCTGGAGAAAGGAGAACTGGCCAATTTCCGCTTCCAGAAGGACTTTTTAAGGCCATTTGAACACATCATGAAGAAGAACAGGTGAGGAGAGGGGAATTAGACATGTGAATGATTGAAGAGATAATGAAATGATGCAATCTGATGCAGCATGATGAAACATGTTAACTTTAAATATTTAAGGTAAAGCATGTCATTTTCAGAGGTAAAATATTTTGTTATCCGAGCTTATTATGCAGAAAGAAGTATAAGTAGGCTATTTGCAGGTTGTTTTTTCCAAAAAGCATTGGCTGGAGTTGCATGATTTAGGGACCAAAAAATCACAGTTAAAAAAAATGGCAGGTTTGCTGTGATGGTTTGTCCGGAATGTTGTAATTATATATCAATATGGTTATCAAATAATATGGTTATTCTAATAATAATATAATTATAAGAATATATATAACAAGAATAATTATTATAGTAATAATAATACATTATTGTAATATTTCACTGTAAATGAAAACATGACAATTAACAATTACAATATTACATTTACATTAAAACTAGTATTTAAAATATATTTTTATATGATTTAAATATTAAATATTTTTATATTTACTGTTCTTTTTTACATTTCATAAAATTTATTTTTATTTTAACACTAAAAAGTCAAACTTTTATTTTGATGGAAAACCGCAGACAACCCTTACACAGCACATATATATATATTATTGAAATAAATAACAGCCTTTGCCTTTTTAAATAAGAGTGCCTATTAAATAAATTTATGATTTCAGTTTTTATTTTGATTTATTATGCAGCTGTAACACTGGCTCTGTGGTGCCATTAAAACTCAGTTCGAGAAACTCGATCAATCTGACACAATGTTAGCTCATTCAACAGCAAGTTTGGAGAAGAACTAAGTAAAATATTCGGGAAAACTATCTGAAGTCATTAGCATGCTTTTTATTTTAAGCCGTACATTTCAATTTGTTCTACAGTAACTACTTTATTCATTTTAAAGGTCGCCCACTATCCGGGACATGGTGATACGTTGTGTGGCCCAGATGGTGAACTCCCAGGCTGCTAATATTCGTTCTGGCTGGAAGAACATCTTCTCTGTGTTCCATCAAGCTGCATCAGATCATGATGAGAACATTGTGGACCTTGCGTTTCAAACCACAGGACACATTGTTAGTAAGTACCGGAAAATTCACATTATTATTTTAAAACTTCCATCTTGAACATTTAAAAACAAAACATCATTCTCACATCTATCCTTTCTGTTTTTTCACAGTGAATACATTCCAGCAGCATTTTGCCGCAGCCATTGACTCTTTCCAGGATGCAGTTAAGTGTTTGTCAGAGTTTGTATGTAATGCTGCATTTCCTGACACCAGTATGGAAGCCATTCGTCTCATCCGCCACTGCGCTAAATACGTATCTGACAGGCCGCAGGTGAGTGCTGTCAACTCAGCCTTTGTTACTCATAACCACTGTGCTTCAAAAACTACATTTTAGTCACTCTTCCCCTTTTCAGGCACTAAGGGAATACACTAGTGATGACATGAATGTGGCCCCTGGTGACCGCGTTTGGGTGCGAGGCTGGTTCCCCATCCTGTTTGAGCTTTCCTGCATCATCAACCGCTGCAAACTAGACGTCAGGACCAGGTGGGCCCCCATTTTCAACCCTGCTAGCATCTTTACTTCCATACAAAGAAATTATGTATGTATGTTGTAGCTTATTCTGAGAGTGTTTGTGTGATGCAGGGGTCTGACTGTCATGTTTGAGATCATGAAGAGTTACGGACACACCTTTGAGAAGCATTGGTGGCATGATCTCTTTCGGATCATCTTCAGAATTTTTGACAACATGAAGCTCCCTGAGCAGCAAACTGAAGTGAGTATCAATCTCTGCTTTAATACTACCAGCATTGCAATGTATCTTCAGCAATGCTGCTAACCTAACTACATTTTTGATTACGTGATAGTAGCTTAACCTTTATTAAAAATGCTTTAGCTTTTCCAAGTCTACTTTTCCCATTAAAGAGCAGTGCCTTGCAAAAGTATTCATACCCCTTCGTTTTTATTTTCACATTTTGTTGTTGCAGTCTTGTTAAACTGCTTTAAATTACTTTTACTATTTGTTTTCCACATCAGTCTGCACTACATACACCATAATGACAAAACAGGTTTGTAATAACTTTATTAGAAATAAAAAATCTTAAATGATTCCTATTGCATAAGTATTCATACCCTTTTCTGGGACACTTTAAATTTAGCTCAGGAGCACTCATGTCGCTTGTGGATGTTAATACACTTTAAATGGAGTTAAACTGTGGCAGATCCCTTTTAATGAGCATGATTTGGAAAGGCATACACGTCTCAGAAAAGGTCTAACAGCTGAAAATGAATATCAGAGCAAAAACCAAGCTAAAAATATTTAGGTAGCCTTAATGAAAACCCAGTCCAGCATTCAGAACACAGCAAGCATGGCTTATAGACAACTCTGTAAATGTCCTTGAGTGGCTCTGCCACAGCCTTGGCTTGAACCCAATCAAATATTTCTGGAGAAACTTGAATATGTCTGCCAGCCCCCATCTGAGCTACAGAGCTTGAGAGGTGAAAAGGTGAGGTGAAGAATGGCAGATAATTGCCAAATGCTGATGTACAAAGCTTGTCGCATCATACCCAAAAAGACTTGAGACTGTAAAGCTGCTTCAGCTAAATACTTAGTTGAATACTTATGCAATGTACTTACTTCAGTTTTATTTTTAATACATTTGCAAAGTTGTCACAAATCTGTATTTGCTTTGTCATCATGAAGCATGGAGTGTAAAATGTGGGGAAAAAATAATTTAAAGCAGTGTAACATAAGGCTGCAACATAACAAAACAAGAAAAATGAAGGGGTATGAATACTTTTGCAAGGCACTGTAGTTCACCCAAAAATGAAAATTCTGTCATTAATTACTTATGTTGTTCCAAACCTGTAAGACCTTCGTTCATCTTTGGAACACAAGTTCAGATATTTTTGATGAAATCTGAGAGCTTTCTGACCCTGCATAGACAGTTGATATAAACAATTGATTATCTTCCATGTGAATGGAAGTGCATTCACGAGAATGAATATATAACTTGAATATAGCTAGCTGATTTTTAATTTAAAGGGAACCCCAGGTATTAAGACTTATACGGCTTAATATAACATAAATGATGTCTCTTAATGACATATGTAGTAGAAAACCCACGAAAGATTTGTGTTATTTAAAAATTCACATCGTTTTATACATATTTTGAAATATGGGGGCGTTGTTATTTCGATGCTGTAAAATGGTTGCACTCTGTGAGCTACTGGCTCTACCTGTTGCTATTTTTACCACCACACTGACACAATGACCGTAAATACTTAAAAGAGCTTAAAGATGGCAATGCATATAGGGCTGGGTAAAAAATATCGATTCTCCGATTTTAATCGATCTTCAGTTTAACGCAACGATATCGATTCGGGAAATCCCCGAATCGATTCTTAATGCACGTGCTTCACGTAAGAGGATATGAATATTCCCCTCTCGTCCTGAAGGTGTCACTAGTGTTCCTGCTGAGAGAGTTTTCTCAACTGCTGGTGATCTAATCACAGCGCAAAGGAGCTGCCTTAGATCAGATCAGAACATGTTGATCAGCTGCTTTTTTTTGCCGAAAAATCTGGTTATCAAAAATGATAAGGCTGTAGTTAAGAACTGTTAGTTTTATGGACAGTTAGAATGCTTTGTATACGCAGACAAGGGCTTTATAATGGGCCTGTTTTGAACGTTTTGAATTTAGAAAAATGTTTTATTTCTTAAACATGTTTGAAGTTCTTAATAGATTTCACTGTTGCACATTTACAGTCTTTTTTTTTTACAGTAATGTGCATTTTGCAGTTTGTTTACATGGTGTACAATGGATGCACATATTTATGACTTGTTACAGTGTTCATTTAAAATAAAAGTTGTTTAAAATAAACAACTGTGTGCACCCTATTATTAATGTAGATGTGTATTTCAGTAATAAACTTAAGTAGGAGAGTTTCAGTTACCAGCATTTCTATCAAAATATGGATCCCATGTCTGCAAAACTAACATTTTAAATGAAATATTGATAGCTAATCGATATCGAATCGAATCGAATCGAAATCGGAATCGAATTGAATCGAAACCATAAAAATAAGAATCGAATCGAATCGCCGAATTGGTCACAATACCCAGCCCTAAATGCATATAAGCGCAGACTTAAAATAAATTACATACCATCAATTTTTTTTTCCCCACAAAGAGTCTAAGCATCCCCGGATATCAATTGAAATCTGCACTAAGAAACTCCTTCAGTGGCTGCGGTGTTATGACAAGCATCAGCATGTTTACATCCTGCCAGGGTGGCATCCAGCGTTTCTTGTCTCTGCCATTTATAAGCTCTTTTAGTAGCTGTGGTCTACTAAAAGCCTCAAAGGCATTCAAGAGTGAAGTGGAGAGAACAAAGACGCAGGTCTTTAAGAATTTTTATTCATCCACAGGCTTCACCCATTTTTTCTCCTCTTCTTATCGCTAGGAAAAACAGCAAAGACTTACATGGCTTCTTGTGTTGCCCTTCGACTAAAAATGACAACCAAAATCTGCACAACGAGGCACTGTATCAGTATTTTATTTTCAGAGTTGTTGCGGTAAAAATAGCAACATGTAGCATCACCGAGTGCAACATTTGAAATCATCAAAATAATGGGTCCCCCTTAGTCCAAAATACAAATATGTATAAAAAGATGTGAATGTTTTAAATAATGTAAATCTTTCATAGGTTTTCTACTACATATTTTAGTAAGAGACATCATTGACGTTATATTGAGCCATACAAGTCTAAATAACTAATTGTAAAGCAAGATGCGTGTTTTTTCTTTTCATAGAAAACAGAATGGATGACGACGACATGTAACCACGCCCTCTACGCTATCTGTGACGTGTTCACGCAATTCTACGAGCCTCTCAGCGAGGTGCTGCTGGCGGATATTTTTGCTCAGCTGCAGTGGTGTGTGAAACAAGGTGGGGATTTCACGAATCTGTTGTGCTAATCACAAGGGAGAGTTTAGGAATTTTAAGACATTGCCCTGCTACTTGCTGTACTTCATTCCAGATGGACATTTCAAATGTGACGCCTACACATGTCACATTTGGAGAAACATATTGGCCCAGTGGGTGGTAGTGTTTTAAATCAGCAGGGTGTGGTGATACAGGGAAAGTGTTAGTGTGTTACACTCACAACTCCGCCTCTGTTCTCAGATAATGAGCAGCTGGCACGGTCAGGCACAAACTGTCTGGAGAACCTGGTGATCCTGAACGGGGAAAAGTTCAATCCGGAGGTGTGGGACGTCACCTGCGCCTGCATGCTGGATATCTTCCAGACAACCAGCCCTCATGCGTATGACACCCTTGCACACCACCATCTGTTTCAATGACACTTAATGGCCTTCCGTCTGGATGTGTTTTGATTAGAGTTGTCCATCGATCTCTAGAAAATCACATACATAAATAATTAAATGAATTACATGATTCAATTCAATCTGAAATAAATTTTGGTCACACCAACATATTCCAACTCTTGGCAGGTGTTGACATGACCACTGATATTGAAATCGGAGAGTGTTTGAACCGGCTGTGCAGGCTCCTGTAGCTCTGCTTATGAAATGCTCTCTCAGTTTGGTTCTGACTTTCCTCTTAACAGCTTGCTGACATGGCGACCAGCTGGACAGGAAGAGGAGGTGGGAGAAGGGAAACACATGGTGAGATCACAATAACATAAATATTGCGAATACACATACAAATTATAAGCCACAATCAAGCACCTCCCTTATTCTGTCATGCATTGTGTCCTACGTTCTGCTAACACTGAGACACACCCACCATGCTTTTCTTGCTATTTATAGTCGCCATTTGCATATTAGGCTCTGGTTTTCATATGCATGTGTGTTTGTCTATGGGTTTTTTAGGATGTTGAGTTTGATTCTCAGTCGCAGAGCAGCTTTGAGAGAACTCTTTCAGAGAGAGGACACAGTCAGATGTCCACCGCCAGTGATGAAACCTGGAAAGGGAAGTCGCAAACCAGTACGTACAGCTCAAATGCAAGACTTTAAAATGTTACAAAAGATTTCTACTTCAAATTAAAGAATTCTCAGTTCTGGAAATATCAAGCAGCACAACTGTCTTCAACATTAATGTTGAAATGCTTTTTGAGCAGCATATTAGAATGATTTCTCAAGGATCATGTGACACTAAAGACTGGTGTAATGATTGCTGAAAATTCAGATTTGCCATCACAAGAATAAGTTACATTTTAAAATCTAATCAAATATAAATCTTTTTTCAAGGATCAAGACTTAATAGAATAGAACATATGTAGTAAAAAGCCTGAAATATTTACGTTATTAAAAAAAAAAACTATGGGGGGCATCATTATTTCAATGACATTAAATGTTTTCACTTGGTGAGCTACTGCCGCTACCTGTTGCTATTTATACCGCAACACAACTATGAAAATAAAATACTGATATGATGCAACATTGTGCAACTTTTGGTTGTAATTTTCAATCAAAGGACAACGAGAAGCAATGTAAGTCTTCACTGCTTTCCTAGCAATAAGAAAATGAGAAAAGAAGAGGAAGATGCCTGTGGACGAAAGGGCTTCTTTCCACTCCAGCCCTGATGCCTTTTGAGGCTTTTAGTAGACCACAGCTACTGAAAGAGCTTACGAATGGCAGAGACAAGAAACGCTAGATGCCATCCTGGCAGGGTGTAAACATGTAGTTGCTTGTCATGACGCCGCAGCCACTGAAGAAGTTTCTCAGTTTCACAGTTTTATTTGTCAACAGGCATCTTTTCATTTTTTTCCCTTCTTCTTATCGCTAGGAAAAGCAGCGAAAACTCACATTGCTTCTCTTGTTGCCCTTTGACTGAAAATTACAACCAAAAGCTGCACAATGTGGCATCGTATCAATATTTAATTTTCAGAGTTGTGTTGAGGTAAAAATAGCAACAGGTAGCGCCAGTAGCTCACAGAGTGCAACCATTTGACATCATCAAAATAATGGTGCCTGCCGCCGTCCAAATTATGTATAAAACGATGTGGATTTTTTAATAACATAAATCTTTCATGGGTTTTTTCTACTACATATTTCAGTAAAAAGACATTATTTACGTTATATTAAGCCATACAAGTCTTAATACCCAGGGTTCCCTTTAAAATCTAATATCATATTTTACAATGTTACTGCTTTTACTGTTTAACCAAATAAATGTCACCTTGGTGAGCACAAACTTTTGAATAGTAGTATGCATCACTCTAAACTCAAAAGGAAAGAAACTATAAAGTTAGATTTGCCTAAAGACAATGAAGTCTCCATTTCCCAATTACACACAATGCAAAAACCCCTTTTAAGTTTCAATGAGATTTCTGTCGTGCCGAGAATTTCAAACCTTACCTCGTGCCACACAGATTGCCTACTTTGTCCAAAATTTAAAGAAGTCTGATAAGCTGCTGAAGCCACATAATCGCTTAGAGTTTCCACCAACAACCACATTCTCTTTGAAGAGTATAGCCTCTTCCTTTTTTAAAGTTGGCATGAAACGGAAATCATGACTGACTTTTGTTCCCTATGGTTGACATTTGAGACTGCTCATTGAATAAGTAAAAATTATATGGATTTGATTCTGTCCATTGAGAACTTATTGGAACAAAGAAATAGACCTTCTTGTTGCCCAATCCTTGTGCCACTTTACACATCAACTTTCTGTTAAGAGTTACTAACATGTTACTCTCTTTCTCTGATCTAGGGGTCTCAGACCACAGGCTGTTTGCAGGGCTGCTTATAAAGTGCGTCGTACAGCTAGAGTTGATTCAGACCATAGACAACATTGTATTCTACCCGGCTACCAGCAAGAGGGAGGATGCTGAGAATATGGCTGCTGCTCAGGTTTGTTCACGTAACCTCTGTTTGAACGTAAACTCCATAAAACCTTATGAATTACAGCTAATACAGTTGAAGTCAAAAGTTTACATTCACCTTGCAGAATCTGCAAGATGTTAATTATTTGACCAAAATAAGAGGGATCATGCATAATGCATGTTATTTTTTTATTTAGTACTCACCTAAATAAGATATTTCGCATAAAAGTTTACATATAGAACATAAGAGAAAGTAATAGTTGAATTTATAAAAATGACCCTGTTCAAAAGTTTACATACACTTGATTCTTAATACTGTGTTGTTACCTGAATGATCCACATGATCCCATGATTTTTTTTAATCCCTTGTTTATCCTGAACAGTTACAACTGCCCACTGCTCTTTAGAAAAATCCATCAGGTCCCACAAATTCTTTGGTTTTTCAGCATTTTTGTGTATTTGAACCCTTTCCAACAATGACTGTATGGTTTTGAGATCTGAGACAACTGAGAAACTCATATGTGACTATTAGAGAAGGTTCAAATGCTGACTGATGCTTAAGAAGGAAAAACGATGCATTAAGAGCCAGGGGTGAAAACTTTTGAACATAATGAAGATGTTTAAATTTTTCTTATTTTGCCTAAATAACATATTTTTTCATTTTGTACTGCTCTTCAGAAGCTACAGAAGATAATTACATGTTTCCCAGAAGACAAAATAAGTTAAATTTACCCTGATCTTGAAATTCAAAAAGTTTATACCCCCCGGCTCTTTATGCACCGTTTTCCTTTTGAAGCATCAGTGAGTGTTTTAACCTTCTGTAATAGTTGCATATGAGTCCCTCAGTTGTTCTCAGTGTGAAAAATGGATCTTAATCATACAGTCATTGTTGGAAAGGGTTCAAATACACAAAAATGCTAAAAAACCAAAGAATTTGTGGGACCTTAAGTTTTTTTTCTGAAAAACAGAAGGCAGTTTAACTGTTCAGGACAAACAAGGGACTCATGAACAACTATCGCTAAACAAACAAAAAAAAACACAGCTGTGGATCATTCAGGTAACAACACAGTATTAAGAATCAAGTGTATGCAAACATTTAAACGGGGTCATTTTTTAACATTCAACTATTATTTTATCTTGTGGACTATATGTAAACATCTTTTATGTGAAATATCCTATTCAGGTCAGTACTAAATAAAAAATAACGTGCATTTTGTATGATCCCTCTTATTTTGGTAAAATAATGAACATTTTGCAGATTCTGCAAGGTGTATGTAAACTTTTGACTTCAACTGTAATTGACATAATAATGATAAACAGCACAGACAAACCGTGGCTTAGTTATAGCATGCTAAATTCAAGCATCTTTTATTCTGTCTCTGTGTGTTTCCCAATAGCGAGATGCACTTGAGCAAGCAGAAGAGGGAGAGACGGAGCCTGATCAGGGCATGTACAGACACCTGTCGTCACAGCACCTCTTCAAACTGCTTGACTGCCTGCTTGAGTCCCACAAGTTTGCCAAGGACTTTAACTCGAACAATGAGCAGAGGACAGCGCTCTGGAGAGCAGGTCTGCGGTCTTTTATTTCCCCGTCTGGGTTGTGGTAATGCTGTCATTTATAGTAGACTGTCTTTTTTCATGTGCGTGTCTTTTATTAATTTCGCACGCAGGCTTTAAGGGGAAGTCAAAACCGAATCTTCTGAAGCAGGAGACCAGCAGTCTGGCCTGCAGTCTGAGGATCCTCTTTCGCATGTACTCCGACACGCAGCTGCAAGACTCCTGGCCAGACATCCAGACACGCCTGCTGCAGTGAGTGCAGCCGTCTGCCTCATTCATTAATCACGCCCGCTCACCAAGCTCAACACAAAGACAGCTGCTTTTATACAATGCAATCTGTGCTATGTGTTCAGATACATCTATTGTTTAAAGAAATCACGTTTGTTGTTATTTTGTATGATTATTTCAATTATATTCACATCATGAGAGCATTACATATAGGTACTGTACTCATTACTGAGTGTGTAATAATTCAATTAGATGACTCTTATAAAGGAACTGTTTTTTGTAAAACATTGAGGGATGAGTCATAATCACGTTCTCTTATTTACATGTGCTGTACGGGAAGGTATTGGGACAGTAACGATGTGTGTTTGTGTGTTTGATTTAGGGTGTGTAGTGAAGCCCTGGCTTACTTCATCAGTCTTACCTCAGAAAGCCACCGGGAAGCCTGGACGAGCCTCCTGCTACTGCTCCTCACACGGACACTCAGACTGCCTGATGACAAAGTAATAACACACATAAACAAACACACCCATCTCAATAAGCCAGAGCCCAAAATTAACTTTTTGCCTCACCGGCCAATAAATATTTCTTACCAGACATGAAACTGGTTTGGTTTGATTTGGTTGGGTGTTTTGTTTTATTTAAGAGGCAGTTCACCCAAAAAATGAAAATTCAGTTATTTATTACCTACCCTTATGTTGTTCCAAACCCGTAAGACCTTCGTTCATCTTCAGAACAAAAATAAAGCTATTTTTAATTAAATCCAACAGCTTTCTGACCCTGCATAGACAGCAATGCAACTACCACGCTCAAGGCCTAGAAAGGTAGTAAGGACATTCAAAGAAAACAAAAATAACAACTTTATTCAACAATATAATTCTACAGTAGATTTAGTCGGCTAAAAATCTAATACAGTGTAATGCATTTATTAAGCATTTCTCTAAAATGTCCAAACTTGTCGTATAGGTTTGATATTAAGGTTTTTTATTATGATAGACACAGATTTAACTGCTGCGACACTCAACATGCCTTTATATTAAAATTAAATGAAAGCACTTCTCATAATGAAACAAGAACATGGTCTTCTTTTCAATGAAATACCATTGGTTATATAGGCTAATTATGCATTCTTTATAACAACTTGTTTACCATATTCTTCATTCTTTCAAGCAGACATATTTATCTAAATAACTTCAGATAAATGTAAATCTTTATTAGGGCTACTGAAGTGATTCAGTCAAGAACAGTCAAGATTTTCTGTTTCTTTTGTTGCTTGATTAATGTCAATGCCACAGACAATAGCAACTAAATTAGGCTGCTGTCCCTTTAAACCCTAATGCACAAATGCAATGTACTGATACATGTCTGATATTCTCTCTAACTGTTTACATTCACATAAGACGTAAGTGTTATGTGAATACTCATCAAAACGGTCAATTTGGACCAAAATTGAGTTTTCTTTTGCGTTGTCAAAATTATCCACGTCTGCTCTTTGCCTACTTCCAGATATTGACATTTTGAAAGTGTATGCTAGCTCATGTCTCACCAGATACATCAATAGGCTATTGATGCAATTCAAATGTACCCATCTGACCATGCAGCAGATTTGTTTTAAATTTCTTCCCAAATCGTCCTTCCCTAACATTTTCGTTTCGTTTTTATTCATTGACGAAAATGTCATTAGATTTTTTGTCATTCAAAACAAGTTTTTTGTCGTTATTGTCTCGTTTTCGTCAGTGAAAAAAATGTTGTTGGCGAAAATAGTCAAATTATTCGGCAACAAAATTAACACTGCCTTTTTGGGCCTTGAATGTGGTACTTGCATTGCTGTCTATTCAGGGTCAGAAAGCTCTCAGATTTCATTAAATATCTTAATTTGTGTTCCAAAGATGAACAAAGGTCTTACGGTTGAGAATGACATGAGGGTGAAAAATTAATGACAGAATTTTAATTTTTGGGTGAACTATCCCTTTAAAATAGTAATAATAATACTTGCTGTGGTTTTTCTTTTTAAATTTGAAATATTCAACATATTTGCCACAGCATGGTTTATATATGATGATAAACTTTTCACTGAACTAAAAGTAAGAGTCACAACAACACAGATGTATGTTTGTCTTTTTTTACAATTCAACATGAGGTCCCTGATTACAAATAATGGTACATTTTTTGCCTTTCATGTTGAGTCAGACATTATGTAGGCATCCGGTTGGTTTCAGCCACTAAATCTCAGTTTTATATTGAGAAATATTGACACTGAGCAAGAAAAACAGCGTGCAAACATAATGTCCTTATTAACCATACAGGTGAGTCTGATAATTAGCCAGTGGGTGTTATTTCCTGTAAGAAAAGACTTGTTTGGGTTATCTCTCTTATCCTTCAGGAGTCTGAGTTGGGGCTTTTATTACAGGAAGCTACCTGCTGAAACAGCAGCTTGTCAGTGTGATGACCTTTATATGTAAAATAGACAAACCACTGGCAGCCCTGGGGACCTTCCCTGTCCATAACTAAAATACACTTTTCCATTCGTCACTGTTCTGATAATATCAGGCATTCCCATCGGCATTCCTCCCTCTCCAGATTGACACTCTGCTAAAAGGTCTTTAAGGGAAACCCCTGAGTAGAAAAGTAATAGTATGCCCCTTTTTACAATATGTAATATAGGTCTCAGGTGTCCCCAGAATGTGTCTGTTAAGTTCAAGCTCAAAATACCCCACAGATCATTTATATCATTTTGAGAATGCCCATATTGAGTGAAAGCAGAAACACGTTGTTTGTGCATGGCTCTTTAAATGCAAATGAGCTGCTGCTCCCCGCCCCCGTTTCCAGATTAGATTTGTGCTTTTAAAGCTCGTACATCAGATACTCTGCCAAAAAAACATCTGTTTGGTTTTGATTATCATGTCTATAATGCGTTTCAAACCATATATAACTATAACTATAAAATTACACTACCGGTCAAAAGTTTGGGGTCAGTAAGAGTTGTAATGTTTTTAAAGAAAGTCTCTTATGCTCATCAGTGCTGCATTTATTTAATCAAAAATATAGAAAAAACTGTAATATTGCGAAATGTTATTACAATATAAAATAATGGTTTCTATTGTAATATACTTTAAAATTTAATTTATTCCTGTGATGCAAAGCTGAATTTTCATCAGCCATTACTTCAGTCTTAAGTGTCACATGATCCTTCAGAAATCGTTCTAATATACTGATTTATTATTAGAATGATCTATATTGGATTATATATTGCAACAGTTGCCCTGCAAAGTATTTATTTAGAAATTGTGATATTTTTTCAGGATTCCTTGATGAATAAAAATCTCAAAAGAACAGCATTTATTAAAAATATAAATATTTTCTAACAATGTAAGTATTTGCTATCACTTTTTATCAATTTAACACACCCTTGATGAATAAAAGTATTAATTTCTTTCAAAAAAAAAAAAAGAAGAAGAAAAATTTACTGACCCCAAACTTTTGACCGGTAGTGTAAGTTCTCTTTCACGTCGTATTGCGCTTGAACTGTCAAATACACAAGTTTATGTTAAAAACACACAGGAGTTGCAAAAACAGTCGGTTATGTCTGTGGGAAAGAAACCACATGTTTATATTAGATCTGTGTGGCAGCAGCGTGATATACAGTAAAAAATCAATAAATCCACTGCTCTCTAGTCTCTTCTGAGGCTGGGACTCTAAATAGTGTTCTGTGCTCGCAACTAGCACACTGTTGTTGCTTGCGAAAACACAATGGCACTGTGGGAGGAAACGTGCAGATTAAAAGTGCAGATTATAGCACTTAAACACAGAAAAAGTCAGATTTTCATGATATGTCACCTTTAAATTAATGAATTAAAATGCCATCTCTCCATGAATGTTTAACATTGTCTTCTCTCTTTCAGTTCAAGCCTCATGCCTCCTGCTACTACCACCATCTGTGTGAGATGATGCAGTTCGACCTCATTCCGGAGCTTCGCGCTGCTTTGCGGCGATTTTTCCTTCGCATTGGTTCCGTCTTCCACATCGCTGCTCCCGAATTGGCCAGAGCGCAGCCTTCATCATCATAACTGAGGAACATAGATCAGAGATGAACTGAGAAGAAAGCGAGGCTGTAAAGTGGTTGGATAGTCAGCACTTACAAGCCTCTGCTGTGTTTCGAAGGACTGTACAGGAGCGCAGAATGACTGTGTGTGACTGTCCCATACTTTCCTCAGTCCTGCCAGTCCTGACTCATCGGCGTCAGTCGCTCCCCTATGAGAGAAAACAGCACTGTGGCCCAGCAGGGTGACGCTTCTGCTGTGTCATCCGTCTGTGTTGTTAGAGTCACGAGTCATATTTGTTTATTTTTATTTTTGACTTTCTTCTGGATGGCTGCGAAAATAATTTATTACCAGTACTGCTGTATATCTGGTTTCTGATCGTCTGTTGATTTCATTGTTTTGGCTTTTGTCCTATCTGTAAATTGTTGTCTGTTTTAAAGGCTGAAGAAAGATAGACTTACAAAAATGAGATCATCCTCTGTTATTAAGAGCTTGTGCATCGAGCTTGCACCAGTGAATAATGGCATGATTTATTATGGTCCATAAATGCCCATTATCGTTGTCCTTTATTGATTCATCATACAATTAAACAATCATCTCTGATTTAAATCTGTTCATTCAACTCAACAGCGATTTTTGCATTTAAAGTGCTTTTAGTTTGGGGTAAAACAATTTGGTTTCGGTGTGTTCACACTGAAGCCCAAATTGTCCTAAGAATGTAACGGTTGCTTTCAAAGCATTTGGTGTTTATTTTACATGTGTCGATATTTACGCTTGCTAATCCAGACTAGGCAGACACTACCATTTCTACCATGCCACACATCAAGCTCATTTGGTTTCCATTTTCATTTTTTGTTTCATATTTATCATTGAAATCTTAAGACATCTAATGAATATTTAATTTTAGTGCACTAGAGTTTGCCTAATAGTTTTTTTTAAGTCTTTCATTTTTGCAAGTGCTGTTCGCTCTCGATTTGGAGTCAGACTGAATCAGCAAGTTTACAAGATGGATGCCAGTCGCTGATGTCATTATCATAAAACAAGTGAAGCGGGAGAAATACAGGAATACAAATGTACTGTATAATCCAGGTATATCTTCATTAGACCCCAGCAGCATATGACTTACTAGTGTATTACCGGTGTAGATCCAACTCCCAATTCATTTTCATTAAGGATGTATTTCATTCTTGAAGTGCATTTAAATATTTTCTGAAAAGCATTCCTTCCCTTGCTACTATGGATGTCTACTTTGCCTCCCTCGAGACTGGGGAATATAAATATATATAGTATATGAAAAAAATACAACATGTAAAGTTTTCATGTAAAATATACAGAATACTGTTCAACTCTATACATATTGTGATGTAATCTTACAAGCATTTGGTGAAGTAATCAATAAAGTTTGAATTCTGAACCATTGAATTTTCTTCTACCGGTGTTTGTTGTTTCTTCTGTATTAGGGTTTTTAATGAGGGGTCTAATTCCTTAACCGAATGTATAACTTTCTATCTTTTTATAAGCTATTAAAAATGTATTTTCATGTCACTACCGAAACACTGTGTTTTAGTCCATTAGCAGAGACTGATTTTAACTACACCCCTACATTTATGATCAGGAAATATTTATATGTGTGTAACCTTAAAGAATATCACTACAGAACACCGTTTTTCTGTAATTAAACGCTTTCTTTGCCATTCCATTTTCCATAATATTTAGTTTTTATATGTGTACAACTATTCAGAATTGTGCTAGCTAACCATGTGGTGATTAGCATCTTTAAACTAGGTTCAAAAGTATCTGAAATTATCACGACCGAAACATTTGGTGAAGTTTCGGTAGTAACATCTTTGTTTTTTTGAGTGTTATCCTGTAAAATTGTCACTACCATAACAGTCACGAGCAAAACATGTCGTCATTGTTTTGGTAATGACAAAAGAACACACAATTCATTATTTGGCGGAAATAACCATTTTTTTGTATTTTTGTATGTTTTTATTAGTGTTTTAGTAAGTGAGTTAAAATTCTGTAAAATGTGGCCTCTACCAAAACATTAGTCACTACCGAAAATATGCAGTCACGACTGAATGTTTTGTCAAAAATAAAGTATACTGAATTATCAAACAAGATGTTGTGATAGTGTCTGGTTCAATTTATATTCAAACAAATGAAACCTTAACTTTGAAATCAGTATGATCAACTTTTTGCCTTTTACCAAGAAAAACTGAATACAACAATTCTCATAAATAACATGTTAAATATTAAGATTGTAATTATTGATTTACCTCTGAAAACTTTAATAAAATAGAAAAATATATTTACAAGGTAGATGTAAGCAAAACCTACTAGGTCAATATAACCATTCTTATTAAATTATATATTACTGTGTTTCGGTAGTGACAAATTTGAGGAAAGGACAAATATTCCAAAACGTAAAATACAATATGAGAATTAACTGCACAATTACTAGAAGTGTGTACCTTCGATATTATACAATTTGCAAACATAAAAAAATTGTACAAAAAGACATTTTAAGACGTTTCCAACTCTTGACTTTGAACCAATTTTGTAGAATGGCCAAATGAAGAATTTAATTTGAATCAATAAAGCGAATATTTGTACTCATTTATACGCCACGGGGTGTCGCTGCCACAGTCAGACGCATTACGCGCGTTTTGGGGTAACAAAGGTTACCATAGTAATTCTGCCACTCTTTGTTTAGTGAGCTCAAGCCGTTTACCCTTATTCAAAATGTACACTAATAACGTCAGTTAAGTTTACATATGCACATATTTGTAGTTATATATTGAGACGAATTCATTCAAGAACACATAATGTGTAAAAGTTGCGAGTTCGTTAAGATTCAGTCATTAGTATTAATAGCAGTCGCACTGAATGGCGTCTCAACATTTTAAAACATAACCGTTGTTTTTCAAATAATAATACGCTTTAGTGAACGACTTCGGAGTTTGTGAAATAGTTACTCCACTATTTGGAGTAAGCAAGCTCAGTTGCACATCTGCTGTAATATATGAATAGGCCCTCAGTTTAAAGAGCAGCTCTGAAGGGGCGGAACTGAGCGTTGTGAATGTTCAGAGCACCGAATGCGCTGCTGACAGCGGCTCTACACCGACTGCACTCGGGTCGAGGAGACACACGCCGACATCGATCATGCGGGAGATCAGGAATTTGCCTTTCCAAATATCCGAGTAAGTAGCAAAGCTCTGCGATGCGGTTGGAAACAGGAGCTTTATCTTTACACCCGCTTCCAAATGATTTCGCGTTTCCCTGTAACATATAGCCAGTCCATCTTCCATGACGCTAGCTACATGGCTAACTAGCCGAAGGGGGAAAGATTGACGTAGTTGGCTTGGATTTTTACAGGAAATGCATGCTTGGCCAGCAAGAACCATCAATTATATAGAGCTTGTTATTAATAATTTGCTCTATTGCAAGTAACGTATGTGGCGTTTCTCAAGACTTAAATGCGTGCAGAAATGCATTAAGTGCATCGGATTCATTTGTGAATAAGATATGAAGGGGTGTTTAATTTGACTTGCATGTATAAATTGTGTATGCAGAAAGATAAAAGAATTAGACATTTTTAAATAATATACATTCAGTGTTTCTTCTCAGGATAGACGCGGCGAAATTTGTAAGCTTTCGCGCTCAGCTTGAGATCAGCTGCAATGTTTGAGTTATAATTATGAATTTTGTGCTTTTTCTCAGACTGAAATAATTCTGAAGCGATCGCTAATGTTACTCTGAAAGTGATATGTGTTACCCGACAGAACTGACTGCTTGTTTCCGCTCGGCCTCTGCTAGTGCTATGGGCCCGAGCCTTTTATTACGTAATGGTTGGGTAGGCAGCGCTAGCGTCATTTAGGTGATCATGTCCTATCACAGAGAGGGGAGGTCTGCTTTAAAGAGAAATATCTAGCACTGCCTCGTTTTTTCCTCGCATACAGTATTACTTTTGATCTGCCGCGGATTGTATTTGATAGTGTCGCTTAATCTATAACTGACGTTCGTATACACTCCCAGGAGTTGGTTTACTTCATCTACATGAGGGGACTATGTTATGGTAAGCTGAATGCTATTTTACTCTCAGTGTTGTCATAATTGTCAATAAGCACGATGAGGTGAGGTAAAGTAGATAAACGTTAACGCTAGACTTTGTGTGAGGTAATTTCTAACTAACGACAGTTGGTGGATAAAGGCTTTGGTTCGGTGTGTATATTAGCCACTACTGTAGACTTTATTTTCAAAACGTTGTTTCTTTAGAGCACTGATATAAAACACTGAATAGCTTTGTCTGGGATGTATTCATACACGCGTGGGAATGTGTGTTGTGCTTGAGTTGACATTGTGTTTGTAAACAAACCGAATTCACTCCTGAAATGGTCTGCTAATGAATCCAGCGACATCAATAAGTGCGACCACATCATGTAATAAACATAACATTACACATACAGTACACGTGGATTAAAGGATGTGGCTCATATTTTTAGAAAATGACAATATGCGTCATATTTGAACAGAGAATGAGTCATTTGTTGTTAAGTAGCAAAATATGTGAGTTAATTTTACATTTTTGTTGCGACAAACAGAGCTTCTGAAACGGCCATGTGTTGTGCTCTGAGCCTCGTTGTTGTCAGCACGTGTTTGGCTGATCCAGTGTTTCCTGAAAACTCTCCTGCTTTTCCCAGGAGCGATCAGATAAATGCACCGCGTGAACATCCCGCGCTCGTGATGTAGGCGAAATTATCACAACATTGTCACTTGGTCCATTTATTAAATAATAAAGAATTTTTTTAAAAAAATCTCTTTACTCTCTATCTCTGTCTATAGTATCCAAAGTTATTAAAATGATAAAATTATTGATTCTCTTGATCAGACGTTATCATTCTAAAACTTTGTATAGAATTGATCTGTAATAATACTAGTGCTGTCAATCGATTAAAAAAAATTAAATGCATATTTTTTTCTGATTCTGATCCTGATTAATCTCATCTAACCGTTTTTAAATATACTTTTATATCTGCATTAATTCAAATTAATGTGTAAACAACATACAGACAGTATAGTTTTTTTATGACTGAAGGTGAGTATCACTGTTACCAATATTGCTGATGAGAAAATTGCTTTTTTTTTGTTCATCAATTGGTCATATTGGCAGCACTGAACGTAAACAATGCCACTGTACCGAACGAAACTCGCATATTTTGCTGATTATTGCTGCTGAAAATGGTCAGTTATTGTCATGTTTTGGGCTGTACTAATCTGCCAGACCGGTAAAATCATTTGGAGTACTAAAGACTGCCAAAAGGTATAACAAATCAAGGAGAAGGGTGCAAAAAACTGTCTGAGGAACAAAAGGCGTTTGTGGTTAGCCAAACTGAACCAGGATTTCCATGAATCTTGACAACATTTGTGTTCTTGTCATTTCCGGTCAGGTAGGTGAAATATTAGACTAATATCTTAATTAATACTTCTTGTACGTATCGTTACCACCTATTAAAGGAGAAAAATTTACAGATAATTTACTCATCCCCTTGTCATTCAAGATGTTCATGTCTTTCTTCAGTCATAAAGAAATTCTTTTTTGTGGCAAACATTTTAGAATTTTTCTCCATATAGTGGACTTTAAACTGCCCGAATGCAGTTAAAATGCAGCTCCAAGGGGCTCTAAGTTATCTCAGCCGAAGAAGAAGGGTCTTATCTAGCGAAACGATCACTTATTTACTTTAAAAATGTACAATTTATATACCTCAAAGTATTATTATTTAATAATATTATTATTAACCTCAAATGGGTTAATAATCTGGGTCCATACATTTAGGGTATGTCGATAAACTCCCATCTCATTTTCTCCTCCAATTTCAAAATTGTCCTATATTGCTGCAGAAGTACTGTGTTTACAAAGTAAAGGAGGGTCAAACTCTGCTGTTTTACCTTTTTTTGTAAAAGAGGATGTAGGACGACTTTGAAGTAGAGAGCCCTTTGAAGCTGCATTTAAATGCATTTTGGAAGTTCAAACTCATGGGCAACATAGAAGTTTACTATATGGAGAACATTCCTGAAATTTTTTCCTCAAAAAACTTAATTTCGTTATGACTGAAGAAAGAAAGACATGAACATCTTGGATGACAAGGGAATGAGTAAATTATCTGTACATTTTTGTTCTGGAAGTGAACTTCTCCTTTAACTTTAGTTTGTCAAACTATTGCACCCTTTCCTGCTTACTAAGTCCTTCTCTATAAGATTCTGTACCTTCCACATGTTTTTTCAGTGATTTAGACAGCATAAATTAGCAGTACAACGGATCCAGTAGTACATTAACTGTGCAATCCGTGAGGTTTTTTACATCCGAGTATCTCCAATATGGCCACGCATCCAGTTAACTGACCAAACCGTGACAAACGCTCTATATTTAACCATTGACTATAGCCATTCAATATTACAGTATATTTGAGAGCTGGAAATTTTAACATTTTAACATTTATTAAACTTTGAAAAACAACAACAACAACTTCTAATTTAAGCGAACTTAAAAAAAAATTCACAAAAACCCATTATTTACTGGCTGACCGGACAGGTAAATTCATTTTTACTGACATATGGCCTGACAACATCCCATCTGACCGCAGTTCACTGTTGTTCTACTAAAGCTCCCTTGTCACCTGTAACTTTTCCGTGCTTGTTTGAATAGCGCCTGGTGCTGAAGTGAAGTTGGAGTGCGCTTCTGAAAAGTCTCACGCTTGATGTGGTCGTAAAGACATTCTGCAGTTGTGTCAAGAAAAAAAAGATACAAGCAGCAGTTGTGAGTGGGGTGGCCAACCCTAGCCCCCGCCCCTGCGTTAACTGCAATAAATATTTTTAACGCCATTAAACTGAAAAAAATGAATCACCTGCGTTAACACGCTAATTTTGACAGCACTAAATAATACATTTATGTCATTATAAATGAATGCGTTAATTTCAGTCTGTTCTGTTTGATGAGCAACGATTATACAATTACATGAAGATCCTTTATGATTATAAGAGTTGTCAGGCGTTCTTTATGAAAACCACCTTGGGTGTCTTTTGTCTGCGACTCTTGGCTGGATCTTCTGGCGCCACAATTAAGGTCCGTTATTGGTTTGCTGAAATGAGGGAATCATAATTCTATCCACGCTTTTGCTGTCCATGCCCCCTGCTGTTTAAAATTCACTCATGTCAAGGTCACTGTACGTTTAGCCACGTCTTGGACAGGGGGAGAGAGGATATTGTCCGTGTTTTTCGTAGGAGGCAGGTGATGAGAGGCTACCATCTGTTCCTTTGATCAAGCCTCTCCAATAAGTAAGAGGGCTTTAGACGATGGAAAAAAAAACTGTTTATCTTCAGTGCCCCTTAACCTCTTCCAAAGTTTCACCCTGACCCCCTCCTCTCCTTGTTTGTGAAGATGATTGCGTATTTACGGATCAATTCATTGCACTGTTGTCTTACCACAGGGTATGAGCCATTGCACCATCCCTGAGCGTCGGCAGAAGCCTGAGAAGGACGCGAGGGTGTGCACTGTGTTCTAAGAACGAGCGAGTGGATATCCAGACACTTTGGAGAACGACGAGCAACGACGTGAATTATGTCTTACTACAACCGAGAACTGGTGGTATTTTTTATCAAATACAAACTCTCGCAGAGGAACTACCCTTACAACCACATTGAATTCACAGAAAACACAAATCGGACTGATGCGGCGGAAGGGAATGATGAGGAGGAGGCAGCAGCAGGGACGACCACCCTCGTTAATGGCTCCCTAAACGGAACAAGTACTGGTTCCACTGGGACCCCACCGAGATCCCCCGCTTCAACCCCTCAGCGTCAGACGAATGGGACTGGGGGTCTGGACGCGGTAAAGGAGGCACTTCGCGATTCTGCCAACGAGTTTGAGCTGCGTTATTCCCAAGCTTTCAACGACCTGTCCTCACAGCTCCACATCACGCCCGCCACGGCGTACCAGAGCTTCGAGAGCGTGATGGATGAGGTGTTCCGCGACGGAGTCAACTGGGGCCGCATCGTGGGACTGTTTGCCTTCGGAGGGGCTCTGTGCGTCGAGTGTGTGGAGAAGGAGATGAGCCCGCTGGTGGGAAGTATCGCAGAATGGATGACCGTCTACCTAGACAACAAAATTCAGCCCTGGATTCAAAGCCAAGGAGGATGGGTGAGTTAAAAGTTTCTTGTATTTTTCTCCTATCCTTTTAGTTTTCTTCAGTTTGATTGAAAGAAGCCTATATAAATGTAACCTGTTTAAGGTTTTAAACCACTCTTGGCCAACCTTTGTGTAAAACACCTCTTTAAAGGACTCAACAAAGAGAGAGTTTCCCAATAATGAATATTCTGTCATCATTTACTTTGATTACCTTTAAAACGCAAATGAAGACCTGAAGAGGTTTCTGTGCTTCCATTGAAAGTCTAGGTAGCCAAAATCTAGAATATCTAAAAAGATCATAAAGCTGTTGTAAATTGAATCCACATGAATCAAGAAGATAAGGGATCATCTAAGGTTTAGTTACTTGTACTTTCGACGGAGGGACCAAAACTTCTGGGGTTTCATTAAAAATATCTGAACAGTAAGATTTTTAATGTTTTTTTTTAAAGAAGTCTCTACTGTTCACCAAGCCTGCATTTGTTTGTGCCAAAGTTTATATTTTTATATTTAAATAACTGTTTTCTATTGAATATGTTTTAAAATGTAATTTATTCCTGTGATCAAAGCTACATTTTTAGCATCATTACTACAGTCTTCAGTGTCACGTGATCCTCTAGAAATCATTCTAATATGCTGATTTGCTGTTCAAGACATATTAATTATTATTAGTAGTATTTAAAACAGTTGAGTAATTTTTTTCAGGATTCTTTAATGAATAGAAAGATCCTAAGATCTCATTTATTGGAAATAAAAAGCTTTTGTAACATTATACACTATGCCATTCAAAAGCTTGGAGTCAGTATAATTTTTTTTTTAGGAAAGAAATTGTAGAAATCAAGACTTTTATTTAGCAAGAATGCTTTAAATTGATCAAAAGTGATGATAAAGACATTTTTAATGTTACAAAAGATGTGTTTTTCAGATAAATGCTGTTCTTCTGTACTTTGAACTATAATAATAATAATGTGTTTTTTTACAGCAAATCAGCATATTAGAATGATTTCTAAAGGATCATGTAACTGGAGTAATGATGCTAAAAATTCAGCTTTGAAATTACAGGAATTTATTACATTTGAAAATATATTCAAATAGAAAACAGTTATTTTAAATAATAAAAACATTTTAAAATTTTGCTGTTTTGCTGTGCTTTCAAATAAATGCAGGCTTGGTGAGCAGAAGAAACTTCTTAAGAAAAACTTACAGTTCAAAAACGTTTGACTGGTAGTGTATCCCATTTCAAAATGTTGTCAGCTTTTAAAGGACTATAATAGTCCAGGAAAAGTGGATGTTATTGATGAAAGTGTGTTTTGCATGGCCAAATCTGCTGGCTCCCTTGGGTCCAGACAGGGGCTGTTTTTAGTGCTGCCCTCTCTTGGGCCTGGGTGTGGATGCTGTAACTCTGTGGAGGGGAAAGGAAAGGGAGATAAGATAGCAGAGCCACAGCCACTGGTCAGCTGATTATTGATTTCCATAGTCTTTAATTCACAATCGAAACCCTACAGAACGGAGCTGAGTCGAGCGTGTGGGAGATGAGCACGTTTGGATGAAAACAGAGGGGGATGCACTGATAGTTCATTGTTTCCTTTCATCTTTAGTCTTTTTATTGTTTTTCTCTCTGTTATTTCCCTTCGGTCAGCTGTCCAGTGATGAAAGGCGGGCATGAGTAAAGTCATGTGAAAACCCTTTGTGCTGGTTCTCTTCTTTATGTAGGTTAGACTATAGTGGCAGGTAATGGAGGGGTCCTGGCCAAGTCAGCTTTTTCTCTTTGTGATCAGGGCTGCGATTTGATTGGATGGGTAGTGGGGGTGAGATATGGAAGTGGATTGTAAAGGTCATTTTTAACAAGACTGGTTGGTTTATTGGATGAAGCAGAGAACAGACTCACTGATTGGCAGATTAGAGATTGTAGTTTAGATGTTTTTTTTTTTTTTTTTTTTCATTTGTCAATGTGTCAGTTGCAAAAATTGTTTTGTTTTGTTTTGTTTTGTTTTGTTCTAGAGCGTGCATTTTGTTCTTCCCTTGACCTTGGTTTTTGCTATCTCGTGATGTCTTGATTGCACAAAGAATCTGGAATTGTGTAGAAAGTGAAAGTCAACACGTCATTTTTAGGGCCCGAGCACCGATGGTGTGAGGACCCTATTGAATCTGCTCCGTTTATTATTATTATTATTAGGGCCCGAGCACCGATGGTGTGAGGACCCTATTGGATCTGCTTCGTTTATTATTATTATTATTATTCTTCTTCTCCGGAATGAATCGCATTTTTGAGGGCCTAAACATACCCGAAAACTCATGAAACTTTGCACACACATCAAACCTGGCGAAAATGGATGTCTGATATGGGTTTCAGAGATGGGTGTGGCAAAACGGCTCGATAGCGCCACCTTTACACGTTCCGCGGTGTGCGCTTTCAGCTATGATTCACGTACATGCATGAAAATCGGTACACACATGTAACTCACCAATACCTACAAAAAAGCCTCCTGGGACAAAATCCGAAACCCAACAGGAAGTCGGTTATTATTAATTTTCTTAGCAAAATTTGTGTCATTTTTGCCATTTTCAGGCGTCGTACTTGAACGAACTCCTCCTAGAGATTTACTCCGATCAACAGCAAATTTGGTGAGTCTAATCTAAAGCCCTTTGTGACGTTAAATTGTGAAGATCTAGAGTTTTCATCGGAGGGTGTGTCCGTGGCGGCCTCGCAATTTTCGATGTTTCGCCATGAAAAAGGAAGTTGCTATAACTTAGGCATAAAATGTCCGATCTGTCCCAAACTTCACATGTGTGATAACACTCCTGACCTGATGACATCTACATATCCATATTCAGTTATAGTCATAGCGCCACCTGCTGGCAACAGGAAGTGTCATGCTGTACTCCACAACCAACTCCTCCTAGAGATTTATACAGATCAACACCAAAATCGGTCAGTCTAATATAAAGGCCTTAGTGATGTTAAATTGTGAAGATCTTGAGTTTTCGTTGAAGGGCGTGTCCGTGGCGGCCTGACAAATTTCGAGGTCTCGCCATGGATATAAAACTTGTTATAACTCAGCCATAAAATGTCCGATTTGCCTCAAACTTCACATATTCGATAAGAGTCCTGGCCTGAACACATCTGAAGGCCAATATTCTATTATAATCACAGCGCCACCTGTTGGCAACAGGAAATGACTTGTATCAAACTCCTCCTAGAGATTTAATGATATCGACATTATATTTGGTCAGTCTGATCTAGAGGCCTTAGAGATGTTAAATTGCGAAGATCTTGAGTTTTCGTTAAAGGGCGTGTCCGTGGCTGCGTGACAAAGTTTGATGTTTCGCCATGGACATAGAAGTTATTATAACTCAGCCATAAAATGTCCGATCTGCCTCAAACTTCACAGGTTTGGTAAGAGTCCTGGCCTGAAGACACCTAAAGGCCAATATTCAGATATTATCATAGCGCCACCTGTTGGTAGCAGGATATATCATATCTTTCACTAACTCAAACATACCAAGGTCAATCTGCACCAAACTTCATATGTTTGATGAAAGTGGTAGCCTAAACACATCTACATGCCAATAATCAGTTATAGGCATAGCGCCACCAGCTGGCGGCAGTAAATTTGGCACATTTAAGTGACTTTGACATATTTCTCATATTTTTACTGTATTAAAAGCATACTACCCACCATTTGCTGTGTTCCTAAAGCCACCGGTCAGCGGTGAGCCCGTGTGCGAGGGCCCGTTCATCGCTGCTTGCAGCTTTAATTATTATTATTATTCTTCTCCAAAATGAATCGCATTTTTGAGGGCTTAGACATACCCGAAAACTCATGAAACTTCGCACACACATCAGACCTGGCGAAAATTTACGTCTGATATGGGTTGCAGAAGTGGGTGTGGCAAAATGGCTCGACAGCGCCACCTTTACACGTTCCGCGGTGTGCGCATTCAACTGTGATTCACGTACATGCACGAAAATAGGTACACACATGTAACACACCAATACCTACAAAAAAGCCTCTTGGAGCAAAATTTGACACCCAACAGGAAGTCGGTTATTTTTAATTTTCTCAGCAAATTTTGTGTCATTTTTGCCATTTTCAGGCCTCGTACTTGAACGAACTCCTAATAGAGATTTATACGGATCAACGCCAAATTTGCTGAGTCTAATCTAAAGCCCTTTGTGACGTTAAATTGCGAAGATCTAGAGTTTTCATCGGAGGGCGTGTCCATGGCGGCCTGGCAAATTTCGATGCTTCGCCATGAAAAAGGAAGTTGTTATAACTCAGGCATAAAATGTCCGATCTGCCCCAAACTTTACATGTGTGATAACACTCCTGACTTGATGACATCTATATGTCCATATTCAGTTATAGTCATAGCGCCACCTGCTGGCAACAGGAAGTGTCATGCTGTACTCTGCAACAAACTCCTCCTAGAGATTTATACAGATCAACACCAAAATCGGTCAGTCTAATCAAAAGGCTTTAGTGATGTTAAATTGCGAAGATCTTGAGTTTTCGTTGAAGGGCATGTCCGTGGCGGCCTGACAAATTTCGAGGTCTCGCCATGGATATAAAACTTGTTATAACTCAGCCATAAAATGTCCGATTTGCCTCAAACTTCAAATATTCGATAAGAGTCCTGGCCTGAACACATCTGAAGGCCAATATTCTATTATAATCAAAGCGCCACCTGTTGGCAACAGGAAATGACTTGTACCAAACTCCTCCTAGAGATTTAATTATATTAACATTATATTTGGTCAGTCTGATCTCGAGGCCTTAGAGATGTTAAATTGTGAAGATCTTGAGTTTTCGTTAAAGGGCGTGTCCATGGCGGCCTGACAAAGTTTGATGTTTCGCCATGGACATAAAAGTTGTTATAACTCAGCCATAAAATGTCCGATCTGCCTCAAACTTCACATGTTTGGTAAGAGTCCTGGCCTGAAGACATCTAAAGGCCAATATACAGATATTATCATAGCGCCACCTATTGGCAGCAGGATATATCATATCTTGCACTAACTCACACATACCAAGGTCAATCTGCACCAAACTTCATATGTTTGATGAAAGTGCTGGCCTGAACACATCTACATGCCAATAATCAGTTATAGCATAGCGCCACCAGCTGGCAGCAGGAAGTTTGGCACATTTAAGTGACTTTGATCTATTTTTCCTACATTTACTGTATTAAAAGCATACTGCCCACCGTTTGCTGTGTTCCTAAAGCCACCGGTCGGCGGTGAGCCCATGTGCGAGGGCCCGTTCATCGCTGCTTGCAGCTTTAATTAGGGCCCGAGCACCGATGGTGTGAGGACCCTATTGGATCTGCTTCGTTTATTATTATTATTATTATTCTTCTTCTCCGGAATGAATCGCATTTTTGAGGGCCTAAACATACCCGAAAACTCATGAAACTTTGCACACACATCAAACCTGGCGAAAATGGATGTCTGATATGGGTTTCAGAGATGGGTGTGGCAAAACGGCTCGATAGCGCCACCTTTACACGTTCCGCGGTGTGCGCTTTCAGCTATGATTCACGTACATGCATGAAAATCGGTACACACATGTAACTCACCAATACCTACAAAAAAGCCTCCTGGGACAAAATCCGAAACCCAACAGGAAGTCGGTTATTATTAATTTTCTTAGCAAAATTTGTGTCATTTTTGCCATTTTCAGGCATCATACTTGAACGAACTCCTCCTAGAGATTTACTCCGATCAACAGCAAATTTGGTGAATCTAATCTAAAGCCCTTTGTGACGTTAAATTGTGAAGATCTAGAGTTTTCATCGGAGGGCGTGTCTGTGGCGGCCTAGCAAATTTCGATGTTTCGCCATGAAAAAGGAAGTTGCTATAACTTAGGCATAAAATGTCCGATCTGTCCCAAACTTCACGTGTGTGATAACACTCCTGACCTGATGACATCTACATGCCCATATTCAGTTATAGTCATAGCGCCACCTGCAGGCAACAGGAAGTGTCATGCTGTACTATAAAACCAACTCCTCCTAGAGATTTATACAGATCAACACCAAAATCGGTCAGTCTAATATAAAGGCCTTAGCGATGTTTAATTGTAAAGATCTTGAGTTTTCGGTAAAGGGTGTGTCCGTGGCGGCCTGACAAATTTCGAGGTCTCGCCATGGATATAAAACTTGTTATAACTCAGCCATAAAATGCCCGATTTGCCTCAAACTTCACATATTCGATAAGAGTCCTGGCCTGAACACATCTGAAGGCCAATATTCTATTATAATCACAGCGCCACCTGTTGGCAACAGGAAATGACTTGTATCAAACTCCTCCTAGAGATTTAATGATATCAACATTATATTTGGTCAGTCTGATCTAGAGGCCTTAGAGATGTTAAATTGCGAAGATCTTATGTTTTCGTTAAAGGGCGTGTCCGTGGTGGCGTGACAAAGTTTGATGTTTCGCCATGGACATAGAAGTTGTTATAACTCAGCCATAAAATGTCCGATCTGCCTCAAACTTCACAGGTTTGGTAAGAGTCCTGGCCTGAAGACACCTAAAGGCTAATATTCAGATATTATCATAGCGCCACCTGTTGGCAGCAGGATATATCATATATTTCACTAACTCAAACATACCAAGGTCAATCTGCACCAAACTTCATATGTTTGATGAAAGTGGTGGCCTGAACACATCTACATGCCAATAATCAGTTATAGGCATAGCGCCACCAGCTGGCAGCAGGAAATTTGGCACATTTAAGTGACTTTGACATTATCTCCTATTTTTACTGTATTAAAAGCATACTACCCACCATTTGCTGTGTTCCTAAGCCACCGGTCGGCGGTGAGCCCGTGTGCGAGGGCCCGTTCATCGCTGCTTGCAGCTTTAATTATTATTAGGGCCCGAGCACCGATGGTGTGAGGACCCTATTGAATCTGCTCCGTTTATTATTAGGGCCCGAGCACCGATGGTGTGAGGACCCTATTGGATCTGCTTCGTTTATTATTAGGGCCCGAGCACCGATGGTGTGAGGACCCTATTGGATCTGCTTCGTTTATTATTATTATTATTATTATTATTCTTCTCCAAAATGAATCGCATTTTTGAGGGCTTAGACATACCCGAAAACTCATGAAACTTCGCACACACATCAGACCTGGCGAAAATTTACGTCTGATATGGGTTGCAGAAGTGGGTGTGGCAAAATGGCTCGATAGCGCCACCTTTACACGTTCCGCGGTGTGCGCTTTCAGTTGTGATTCACGTACATGCACGAAAATCGGTACACACATGTAACACACCAATACCTACAAAAAAGCCTCTTGGAGCAAAATTTGACACCCAACAGGAAGTCGGTTATTTTTAATTTTCTTAGCAAAATTTGTGTAATTTTTGCCATTTTCAGGCGTCATACTTGAACGAACTCCTCCTAGAGATTTATTCGGATCAACGGCAAATTTGGTGAGTCTAATCTAAAGCCCTTTGTGACGTTAAATTGCGAAGATCTAGAGTTTTCATCGGAGGGCGTGTCCGTGGCGGCCTGGCAAATTTCGATGCTTCGCCATGAAAAAGGAAGTTGCTATAACTCAGGCATAAAATGCCCGATCTGCCCCAAACTTCACATGTGTGATAACACTCCTGACCTGATGACATCTACATGCCCATATTCAGTTTTACTCATAGCGCCACCTGCTGGCACCAGGAAGTGTCATGCTGTACTCTGCAACAAACTCCTCCAAAAGATTTAATCAGATCAACACCAAAATCGGTCAGTCTAATAAAAAGGCTTTAACGATGTTAAATTGTGAAGATCTTGAGTTTTCGTTGAAGGGTGTGTCCGTGGCGGCCTGGCAAATTTCGTGGTCTCGCCATGGATATAAAACTTGTTATAACTCAGCCATAAAATGTCCGATTTGCCTCAAACTTCACATGTTCGATAAGAGTCCTGGCCTGAACACATCTGAAGGCCAATATTCTATTATAATCACAGCGCCACCTGTTGGCAATAGGAAATTACTTGTAGCAAACTCCTCCTAGAGATTTAATGATATCAACATTATCTTCAGTCAGTCTGATCTAGAGGTCTTAGAGATGTTAAATTGCGAAGAACTTGAGTTTTCGTTAAAGGGCGTGTCCGTGGCGGCGTCACAAAGTTTGATGTTTCGCCATGGACATAGAAGTTGTTATAACTCAGCCATAAAATGTCCGATCTGCCTCAAACTTCACAGGTTTTGTAAGAGTCCTGGCCTGAAGACACCTAAAGGCCAATATTCAGATATTATCATAGCGCCACCTGTTGGCAGCAGGATATATCATATATTTCACTAACTCAAACATACCAAGGTCAATCTGCACCAAACTTTATATGTTTGATGAAAGTGCCAGCCTGAACACATCTACATGCCAATAATCAGTTATAGGCATAGCGCCACCAGCTGGAAGCAGGAAATTTGGCACATTTAAGTGACTTTGACATATTTCTCCTATTTTTACTGTATTAAAAGCATACTACCCACCATTTGCTGTGTTCCTAAAGCCACCGGTCGGCGGTGAGCCCGTGTGCGAGGGCCCGTTCATCGCTGCTTGCAGCTTTAATTATTATTATTATTCTTCTTCTCCGGAATGAATCGCATTTTTGAGGGCCTAAACATACCCGAAAACTCATGAAACTTTGCACACACATCAAACCTGGCGAAAATGGATGTCTGATATGGGTTTCAGAGATGGGTGTGGCAAAACGGCTCGATAGCGCCACCTTTACACGTTCCGCGGTGTGCGCTTTCAGCTATGATTCACGTACATGCATGAAAATCGGTACACACATGTAACTCACCAATACCTACAAAAAAGCCTCCTGGAACAAAATCCGAAACCCAACAGGAAGTCGGTTATTATTAATTTTCTTAGCAAAATTTGTGTCATTTTTGCCATTTTCAGGCGTCGTACTTGAACGAACTCCTCCTAGAGATTTACTCCGATCAACAGCAAATTTGGTGAGTCCAATCTAAAGCCCTTTGTGACGTTAAATTGTGAAGATCTAGAGTTTTCATCGGAGGGCGTGTCCGTGGCGGCCTCGCAAATTTCGATGTTTCGCCATGAAAAAGGAAGTTGCTATAACTTAGGCATAAAATGTCCGATCTGTCCCAAACTTCACATGTGTGATAACACTCCTGACCTGATGACATCTACATATCCATATTCAGTTATAGTCATAGCGCCACCTGCTGGCAACAGGAAGTGTCATGCTGTACTCTACAACCAACTCCTCCTAGAGATTTATACAGATCAACACCAAAATCGGTCAGTCTAATCAAAAGGCTTTAGTGATGTTAAATTGCGAAGATCTTGAGTTTTCGTTGAAGGGCGTGTCCGTGGCGGCCTGACAAATTTCGAGGTCTCGCCATGGATATAAAACTTGTTATAACTCAGCCATATAATGTCCGATTTGCCTCAAACTTCACATGTTCGATAAGAGTCCTGGCCTGAACAAATCTGAAGGCCAATATTCTATTATAATCACAGCGCCACCTGTTGGCAACAGGAAATGACTTGTAGCAAACTCCTCCTAGAGATTTAATGATATCAACTTTATATTTGCTCAGTCTGATCTAGAGGCCTTAGAGATGTTAAATTGCGAAGATCTTGAGTTTTCGTTAAAGGGCGTGTCTGTGGCGGCGTGACAAAGTTTGATGTTTCGCCATGGACATAGAAGTTGTCATAACTCAGCCATAAAATGTCCGATCTGCCTCAAACTTCACAGGTTTGGTAAGAGTCCTGGCCTGAAGATACCTAAAGGCCAATATTCAGATATTATCATAGCGCCACCTGTTGGCAGCAGGATATATCATATCTTTCACTAACTCAAACAAACCAAGGTCAATCTGCACCAAACTTCATATGTTTGATGAAAGTGCCGGCCTGAACACATCTACATGCCAATAATCAGTTATAGGCATAGCGCCACCAGCTGGCAGCAGGAAATTTGGCACATTTAAGTGACTTTGACATATTTCTCCTTTTTTTACTGTATTAAAAGCATACTACCCACCATTTGCTGTGTTCCTAAAGCCACCGGTCGGCGGTGAGCCCGTGTGCGAGGGCCCGTTCATCGCTGCTTGCAGCTTTAATTATTATTATTCTTCTTCTTCTCCAAAGTGAATCGCATTTTAGAGGACCTAAACATTCCCGAAAACTCACAAAACTTTGCACACACATCAAACCTGGCGAAAATTTACGTCTGATTTGGGTTTCAGAAGTGGGTGTGGCAAAATGGCTCGACAGCGCCACCTTTAGACGTTCAGCGGTGTGCGCTTTCAGCTGTGATTCACGTACGTACACGGAAATCGGTACACACATGTAACACACCAAAACCTACAAAAAAGCCTCTTGGAGCAAAATACGGAACCCAACAGGAAGTCGGTTAATATTAATTTTCTCAGCAAAATTTGTGTCATTTTTGCCATTTTCAGGCTTCGTACTTGAACGAACTCCTCCTAGAGATTGATTCGGATCAATGCCGAATTTGGTGAGTCCAATCTAAAGCCCTTTGTGACGTTAAATTGCGAAGATCTAGAGTTTTCATCGGAGGGCGTATCCGTGGCGGCCTCGCAAATTTCGATGTTTCGCCATGAAAAAGGAAGTTGCTATAACTCAGGCATACAATGTCCGATCCGTCCCAAACTTCACATGTGTGATAACACTCCTGACCTGATGACATCTACATGCCCATATTCAGTTTTACTCATAGCGCCACCTGCTGGCAACAGGAAGTGTCATGCTGTACTCTGCAACAAACTCCTCCAAGAGATTTTATCAGATCAACACCAAACTCGGTCAGTCTAATAAAAAGGCTTTAGCGATGTTAAATTGCGAAGATCTTGAGTTTTCGTTGAAGGGCGTGTCCGTGGCGGCCTGGCAAATTTCGAGGTCTCGCCATGGATAATACACTTGTTATAACTCAGCCATAAAATGTCCGATTTGCCTCAAACTTCACATGTTCGATAAGAGTCCTGACCTGAACCAATCTGAAGGCCAATATTCTATTATAATCACAGCGCCACCTGTTGGCAACAGGAAATGACTTGTATCAAACTCCTCTTAGAGATTTAATGATATCAACATTATATTTGGTCAGTCTGATCTAGAGGCCTTAAAGATGTTAAATTGCGAAGATCTTGAGTTTTCGTTAAAGGGCGTGTCTGTGGCTGCATGACAAAGTTTGATGTTTCGCCATGGACATAGAAGTTGTTATAACTCAGCCATAAAATGTCCGATCTGCCTCAAACTTCACAGGTTTGGTGAGAGTCCTGGCCTGAAGACACCTAAAGACCAATATTCAGATATTATCATAGCGCCACCTGTTGGCAGCAGGATATATCATATCTTTCACTAACTCAAAAATACCAAGGTCAATCTGCACCAAACTTCATATGTTTGATGAAAGTGCCAGCCTGAACACATCTACATGCCAATAATCAGTTACAGGCATAGCGCCACCAGCTGGCAGCAGGAAATTTGGCACATTTAAGTGACTTTGACATATTTTTCCTATTTTTACTGGATTAAAAGCATACTGCCCACCATTAGCTGTGTTCCAAAAGCCACCGGTCGGCGGTGAGCCCGTGTGCGAGGGCCCGTTCATCGCTGCTTGCAGCTTTAATTAACTATAAATTTGAATCTTGAATCTTTTGCCACGTGATCACAGGAATGAGAACAGTGAGGCACACAACAGTCAAAACAAACAATCCTTAAAGGTTAAGTGTGTTTTATATATATATATATAAATTCAAACAGGTTTCCCAAACAATATTATTGTTCTCCACTGGCTTTTTTTGTTTGTTTGTTTTTTTACAACTTTGGCAACTTTTGACGAATTAAATTTTGACAGTATTTCATCATATCTTTAATTTTATCCAGTTTAACGGACTAAAATGGCATTTCTTTTTTGTCTACAAAAAAACATGTCAGTTAATAGATTTTATACACTACCAGTAAATTTTTTTGAAACATTTATTTTTATTATTATTATTATTATTATTATCAATATTTAAAAAGGTTAAGTAAATTTTTTCAGGATTCTCTGATGAATAGAAAGATCCAAAAATCAGCATTTATCTGAAATAAAAAGCTTTTGTAACAGACTATACCATTCAAAAGTATAATTTATGACTATGAATTTTTTTTTTTTCATACTTTTTTTTTTTTGCCTCACCTATCATAAAAATTATAGTTACAGTTACTAACAGCTATCTAGGCATTTGTATTTTAATAACAAGTAAAATAACAACTCAAGATTTTTGCAGTCTGTGCAGCTTTAGATGCCCACTGCTTGACTGTTGAGGATGCTGGAAGTGTCGGCCAATTTATTATGCTGAGTTTGAAGAGTTGAATGGCACTACAATGGGCTAATGAATGAATTCTTGAGGTTTCACATCCTGAGGGCACCCAGCTGCAGTTTTGGTTCTTCTTCAGCTGAAATTGTAGGAGTGTGCTCTTCATGTCACTTCCTCAATGGGGAAGGAAAATGAGGTTTGTGTGTCTGACATACAAAAGGCAGACGTGCATGTGCTCTATGAATGTAGGCCACCTTTCTGCACACTCCCACTCAACCCTCTTCATCTCCGTCACATTCGGCATCAATTTCAGTCAGAACCCAAGCAGTGCTCGTCTTTAGGATGCTCTGTCTCAATCAGGCCAGTGCAGTTCATCTTTGCACTGTAGCAGCGGGACGCACACATGCGCGCTCGATTTCACGGTCGAACTCTCTCTAGTGAGCACTTTCCACACATCAACGAATTTTGGTGATGGGGGGTGCTGCTATCTCAGTATCTGCTTTGTAGTGTATTTAAAAGAAGCTGACGCAAAAATCTGAAGGTGCCAGCAGTGTTGTTCTGTGCACTGGGACGTCCCCTTGCTGTGGGGAGAAGCTGGGAATGCCCATTATGACTTTCACTCTCACTCACACACTTCTCATGTATTCATTAGTGCATGCTTGTTTCCCCCTCCCACACACACAGACAGTTTCAACCACCTTTTTGTATGATTCTCTTTGCCTACGCGGAGCTGCTGGCAGCTGTATGATGCAGGTGTATTGCAGTACCTGCATGTCAGACTCTGTTATTACTAGGTCTCTCTTCTGCTCTGGGGAAATCTGCTGTGATACAGTAATAATGCCCAGAGGTGCGGTCACATCAGGTCTTTTTACTCGTGCATGATCACCATGATGGTTTGTGAGTGTTTAGTAGAGATAGCTTAGACAGAAATTTAGAATTAAAGGGTTAGTTCACCCAAAACATCTACTTACCCTCAAGGCATCCTGTGTGTATGTGGCTTTCTTGTTTGTCAAATCCAATCGGAGTTACATTAAAAATTGTCCTGGCTCTTCCAAGCTTTATAATGGCAGTGGGCGGGTGTTTCTGTTCAACAGTCCAAAGGAAGTTTGATTTAAAAATTGCTCCACAAGGCTCCAGTGGGAGAATAATGGTCGAATGTAGTGAATCAATGTGTTTTTGTAAGAAAAACATCCATATTTAAAACATAATAATCACTTTTCTCTTGCTTCGGCTAACTGTTGTACACAGAAGCAGAGAAACAGAGATCAGTTCAAAACAAAATGACAGTCACGAATTAGAAGTTCAAAAAGAGGATTTGTAAAGGAAAAATGTCGGAGGATTTCGATATAAGCTAAGTGGAGACTATCAGTGCATGTTTAACGCATACATCCTACGCCATCTGCCCAAAATGGTTTGCATGTATGACAGCGCAAGAGAAAAAATGCATTATAATGATTTAAATATGGACATTTTTCTTACAAAAATGCATCGATTTGCTACAGTGCCTGAGTTAGGCACTTTTTATTATGGATTGAATGCACTTTATTGGACTTCTGTTGGACTCTTAAACAGAAACACCCACCCACTGCCATTGTAAAGCTTGGAAAAACTAAGAAAATTTTCAATATCACTCCAATTGAATTCGACTGAAAAGAAAAAGTCATATACACCTAGGATGTCTTGAGGGTGAGTAAATCTTGGGCTAGTTTTAATTTTTGGACGAACTATCCCTTTAAGTTTAAGGGTGTGTTCACAGTTGTAGTTCAGTTTGTTTGGTTCATTTCGGACCTAAAAGGAAAGTTATACATTTGGTCCAGGTCCGCTTAGCGTTCATACTGGCATTTTTGACAGCGGTACCCATATCGAACCTGAAGGCATAGTGATATGTTCACAACCTGATTGGTTGGGTTAAATGATATATATTTCGAAACAAACTTACCAAACACTCCAAACAAAAGAAAAAGGTGCATTCAAATTAAAAAGCCGCAGTCGACTACACCTAATGCTGTCTGCTGAACTAAGCGCTCGTTGCATGGATATGATTTTTTTTTCTTTTTTTTTTTCTTTTTTACCACCTGTAAACTCATAATAGGCAATTTACCTCCTTGTTGCTCCACGTTTGCCCTCTGCTTATTTTGTTTTGGATAAACCGCTTGTTCCCTTTGTGAAATCATGTCGCGAAGCATCGCATCTTGTCATTACTTCCTGTTTTCGTTTAGAAGTATTTGGTCCATGTTGTGTTCATATTTCATTCGAACCACACAAGATTTAGTTTTGGAAGCGGACCGAGATCTGTCTTTATAGTGGTCTCGGTCAGCTTGTTTGGTGCGCATCAGGGTTCAGATGTCAGCGTTTAAACTTGCTCAAATTAACACTAACAGAGCAATTGCACCAGAATTCATTTTAATCCACCCTAAAAGTAGGATCCCACTCGATAGAGAAACTGGGAATGGAAATGACTGACGGGAATGAGTCGCCACTACAGGATTCCTGTGCCTTAGGGGGTGGGGATATTACCAATTAGACTTGAATTATATGTGCATGCATTCAGGGTAACTGCCTTTGTTCGGATAGGCTAGTACAGGATAAATTATTTGCAGTCGATGAGAGTTGGAGGGCAAAATAACAATACAGTCAGCGGGGGGCAGGGGTTCCATACTTTTTCACTCTTATTACACCTGCATTGTTCATTATTCCTCTTTTAGTGTGTCTCTGTGTGTTGTAGTAGTCCCTCTGAAACCCTCATTAGCGTCCAGCGAGGTTCCTTCACTATCACTCTGCCCCTAACTAGAACAGTGACTTCTAAACACAACCAATCATTAATTACACACTTCGCACACACACACCTAGTAGTGATGCGCTCAAGCATGCTGATAAACAAAGGCCCGCCTTTAGCACGTTTTAATCACTGTCACCACAACAGAAGTCTTTGTGTGACGTAGGGCTGTTACCGAGAGTTTCATCAAACGTATACGCGTGCAAATACAAACATACACACACACACGCCCTCGTCCCATTGTCTATCATGTTTGCACAAGGAACACCCACGGGACCACCCCCTACTCCCCATCCTCCATCACTTTTACTTTTTCTCCCGCCTCCATCTCATGTCCTTCCTTCCTTCCTTTCGATTCTCTCTGTCTTTCTTTCGGGCGGTCTCCCCCGCCTTTCACTCGGTCTCACGTGGGTGGACGTGTTGCAGATCAGACATGCAACAACATGCCCGCGTCACCGCCGCCGGTGTCCCCGTTCACCCCTTCATTCTGTCTCGTTCGTTCGGTTTGCGTTCATCCGTCCATCCATCATCCCTCCACCTTACTGGTCATCTCGATCGATTTGGCAGGCGCGATGGCCATGCATGTTTGCAGCCGCCTCCCGCAATCATTCGTCAAGCTCCGATACATCAGCGCCGCCCACTCTGCGCCTGTGTGTCACATGGCAGACTATACGTCTGCTTTTGTGCTCCTGGTCAATTGTGTCTGGGTTTGAGTCGCGTGTGTCGCATTTTAAAATGCAGTATGTGCATTTGTTGCATGTGTTTACACGCATGTGCCTCTCATTTGCGCGATTATCTCAAGGTATAGCACACGCTGAGCATGTGATTACCTTAAACAAAGGAGCTGCGGGTGCATGCATGTCTGCAGCGTCCAGGTGAGGAGCTTGGCTGTAAACACAGTGACAGCAGCAGCGGAGACGCTGATCCAGATGTGTTTTTGTCCATTAGAACATTGCACATTGCTAATCTCAAGGTCACAGTTCACCCCCGACCTTTTAACTTAGTTCTGTGCATCACCAACAACTTCATTTTTGCACTTTATCATGCACATGCATTTTTGTGTGTGCTTGGTTTGTGTGTGGCTGACTGAGTGAAAATGGCAGTAAACAGATGGTGTGATTCAGTCTGTTCCAGCAGCCTTGTCACCAGCGAGTGAGAGAGAAAAAGGGGGAAGAGAGATGGAAAAAAGGACCGACGCTGTGGTAATGCACTCCTCTTATGTCACATGCAGGGGGGAGATGGGGTTCTGGCCTCACCTTCAAGGAAGGTTGGGCTGATCCATTCTGCCAGGGTCACGGGGGTGGGGAGATGGAGCACCTCAAACATGAAAGAGGGAAGAATTGTTTTGGTCCATGTAGCTAATGGTAGAGACTGGAAATGTAGAATTTTGCAGATTACAATGATTCATTTACCTGCTCTAAACTCATGACCACCAATCAAGAGCAGCACCAACATTCTTTAAAATTGCTCTTCTTTTGCAGCAAGCAAATTAGAGGATTTTAATTTTGGGGGGTGAAATGTCTCTTTAAAAGCTAACTAAAACATGTTTGTGTCTGTTAGCAGTGATGTTGCTGGTTTCTCTCACCTAAGTGTTTGTGAACACACCTAGTGTATTTTTAGCAAACTTTTTCCCACTTGTTTTTTAGCTGTTGTGTTCTTGCGGCTTTGCCAGTGTTTTTGTTTACGGCCATTGCACCAGAATTGGTGCAAACTGCTGACCCACAATGAAAAAACACATTATTATTTAGATGTTTACTGAGATCCTAGTTGAAACCCACAATTATATTTTAAATATCAGTAAACCTAATGTATAATATATAAAATCATCATTTATTGGGTACTTTTAATTGGTAGGCGGCTATCCCGAACCCTAACCTCTAAATTTCAACTTATGAATACAATATTGACAAAATAGTTTTTGCATTGTATTCCATTTGTAGTTTTTAAAAGTATCTAAAGTTAAGTAAAAATATGATTTGATATTTAGTTTTTATGTGTACAACTGTTCAGAACTGTGCTGTTTAGCATCTTTGAGCTGGGCTTAAAACTATCTAAAATTGTCGCTACCGAAACAGTCATGACCAAAAGATGTAATCATTTCGATAGTGACAAAATGGACAATAATCCTTTATCTGGGGGAAATAATCAAAATTTTAGTAACAGTTGTGCAATTTTTTTGTATTTTAGTATGTTTTAGATGATTCAGGAGTAGTAAGTGAGTTAAAATTCTGTAATGTGACAGAATCAATCACATGGTCGCTACCAAAACATTACTGTCACTATCAAAAATGTCCTGTCACGATCGAAAACATGGGATGTTTTGTCAAAATTAAAGTATACTGAATTATCAGCTAAGATGTTATGATAGTGTTTGGTTCAATGTATATTCAAACAAATTTGTTTGAAATCAGTATGATCAACTTTTTTGCCTTTTGCAATGAAAAATTGACTTCAAAATACAACAAATCTCATAAATCACACTTAAAATATTGTTTAAATTGTAATTGTTATTGATTTATCTCTAAAAACTTTTCAATAAAATAGAAAAAATATATATTTAAATGGTAGATGTAAACAAAATCTTAATAGGTCAATATAACCCTTCTAATTAAATTATATATCGCTGTGTTTCGGTAGTGACAAATTTGGGGAGAGGAAAAATATTCCAAAACTTTATGGAAATGCAATACATGAATTAACTGCACAATTACTAGAAATGTGTACCTTGGATATTATAGAATTTGCACACATACAAATTTGTGGAAAAGATGTTATCAACTCTTGACTGTTAACCAATTCTGTAGAATGGCCTATGCATGATATTCAACTCCAGTGGATTTAGCTTCTTAGCTGAAGCTCCTCTTAGCTTATTAAAATGTCCACACACACTTCTCAGTGTGTTGGTCAACGGTGTGGAAGAGCGACCTGCACCTTTAAGCCCGGTTCTCCTAATGCACTTTAGCCAAGATTAGCCAGCATCATCGAACCGCACTGCAATTAGCCCCTAATAACACAAATAACGGCCCACTGAAAGGACCCGCTAACCTTTTAGCAACTCTGTCGCTGTTTCACAGAGCAGTGGACCACATTAAGCTCCTTGTCCATCTGACAGAATTACGACTTTTAAAAAGCAAACATGCTTTGTTTCCATAAGGGGTCATCTACGCTAAACAGCCTCTGGCTATGTAAAGTGCAGGGGGATTTTTTAGTGTGTATGTATTTCATTATTATATTTACCTTTTCATATATGTAAATCAGGTATTTTTAGCGTTAGTGTTTGTACTTTTGAAATGAAGAGATGGAGTCATTCGAGCACAGTTTTTTCCAGACAATGGTTGTCTCAGGTTAAGACTAAGAAAGAGAGCCCTGACTCAGAATGAAAGCTCAGTCTGAGTATGTGTGATGCCTGGCTGATACCAGATTAGGAACAGGGGGTAGAGATCGGATCGACTTCTCGCCTGTGCCGCTCTGGACATAACATGACTGTTACTCTACTTGGACTGAATTGTCTTAGGCTGGAAAATCAGGTCATGAGCAATTTCCCCTTGCTCTCGCTTTCTCACTCATTATTCATCCTGTATGTTTTATATTCTGTTTGGCCCTTTCCCTCTGTTTTTAGTAAAGCCCCTCTCTTTCTATCCAGCTTTCCCTCATTCCCATATAGCTTCTAGTCAAAATCAGATTATGGAGAAAAAATCAGGATTAGAATCAGCTTTGAATAAAGGCCATTGCGATGGAGTCGTAGGGATTTGAAGAGCTGATAAAATGTGTTGATATTATCTCTGACTGTCATCAGTCATATTGTTAAGAATCTCTTTCTAGGTTCCACCTCGTTCTCCTCCTCAGAAATGTCTTTTCTGCTCCACTAACATCTCCAAGTGCATTACTGAACTCTTCTTCATCTACAAATTGATTAAAAATTGGTTGTTTTGGGGCTCAAGTTGCCACCAACACACAGATCATTCCATTTTTGATTTGAAGAGCATGACTGTCTTGGCAGCATCATCCAATATGCATAAGTCTGTTTCTTGACAAATATCCCTAGAGGCTATATCTGCCTGTAAGAGCAGGTTTAGGTCAGTGGCTGGTAAATCTGGCTGCGTCCAAGCACATGCATGAATGTTTTGGTCTGTATGTATATGGACGCATGTAGTCTGCGTGTGTCCCGGCTCATTGGGATTTGGCTGACAGAATGGGAGCTGATGGTGATGTCTCCCCGGTGAGATGCGGAACAGATTGGAGTCTGAGCCCCACTCTCCTGACTCATTAATCTTCTCTTTAATTCATTTACGGTACGCACAAACATGGCCACATTGCTAGGCAAGTACAAAGGACACCTCCCACAGACAGATCCTCCAGATATACGACCTAAAATAAAACGGGGAGGTGTGCCTCTCGGATTACATCTGATTGGATGTTCGGTGGTCTAAATTTCATTTGGGCGAAGGGTTTAGTGTGGAGTTTGTTATGTTGCTCTAATTGTCAGTTAAATTTGAGACAAGGGGCTTCAAAGCTGTGTTATGTTTCAGGTATCCTCACCTTTCACTAAACAATTACATAATAAAACACTAATTATGTTTCAGGGCAAAGACTGATGTAATTGCGAAAATTGCATGTAGGAGGATGGTTAATAAACTGAGAACAGTTAGTGCGGTTACTGTGAATGAGGCAACAGAGTTGCTGGAAAAATCATCCGGCCAGGCCAATGTTGCTGTGGTTTTGAGGTAACCGTACTTTTTGTGCTTGGGAAACTGATGTTTGGTTTTCATCAAGTGCGCTGCTTCCTGTATTTGGATTACTGAACAAATGTTAGAGAACGGTTAGACAACCTTTCCGTTGGTGTCTGTTTTGCCAGTCTGTATTCATTTATTAATCAATAATGTATTTCATTTTGCTTTCTCTTCACCTTTTTTAATTTAGATTACCTTTGCTGTCATTCTGTGCATAAAACACTATTGTTTAATAACACAGTTAATTGTAATCTTTAGGAAAAAACAAGCCGTTTTGTACAGCTAAAAATAGCTGGACGTGGATGGGACCGGAAGCCTGAACCATAACATTTACAAATGACCCACTCTTCCAGCAAAAATAAAGTTGAGCGAAATTTTCAAATTAGTGGATCAATATTTAGAACATGATCTTTTGGGCTTAAAATATTAGGGTATAAGTAGATTAAAAACAAACTTTGAAGCAGGCTTGAGAAATCCTAGCCTGAAAGTTGGAAGCAGTTTTAAAAGCTTGAGGTTTGAAAGTTTAGATAGATGTTGATAGTATATTACTAGCATGATTTAGCACATTGCTAACATGATTTAACATGTTGCTAGCATGTTTCCAGCATGTTTTTAATGTGATTTATTAAAAAAACGGCTAAAACCAGCTAATTTGGTAAAAAAAAAAAAACTAAAACCAGCCGATTTAGCAAAATAATAATAAAAAAAACAGCTAAAACCAAATAATTTAGCAAAACCGATAAAAAACAAAAAGTTAATCAATTGATTCAGTAACAAACCAGATTAAAAAAAACAGCCGATTTAGCAAGGGAAAAAAATGTTAAACCTTAGCAAACCAGGTAAAACCAGTTGATTCAGTAAAAATAAGCTCAAAACAAAGTCCAAAACCAGCTATACCCAGCATCTTATGGAAAAACCATCTAAATCCAGCTTGTTGTCTAGTCTTAGATAGTTTAAGTGAAAAATAGCTGGTTTAAGCTTGGTTGGTCTTTTAGCAGGTCTCCTAGCTTGACCAGCTAAAAAAAGTCAAAACCACTTCATAACCAGCCTGGGAGACCAGCCAAAGCAGCCAACCAGCTTAGGCTGGTTTAGCTGTTTTTTTTTCAGTAGGGAGTTGTTAAGCTTAAATGCATTGTAAGTCTCATTGTACAAAAGTTTTCACCCCACAATGAAAGTCGATGGGATTTTTGGTGGTTTTGATCGCCTGGTTTACGAAAACCGTATGTCGAATCAGTTGGAAAAGATGTAGTACACCAAGTCAGACCAGTCTGAAGGTCTGACCCGAGTTTGATAGTTGTAGCTTTAAAGCTCTAGGAAGAGTTAGGCGTTAAATTTTGGCTCAGAAGAAGAAGACGACGCTTAAATAGTAGATCAGCCAACTCAAGGCAACTTAAATATATTGTTTTAATGAGATTTAAGGTACATTTTTCATGGGACGATGGCAGTGCCATTGTGTCTGTACCATTAAGGATGTGACTCAGAATGAGCTACTCTAACTATGATGCACTAAACCCACAGGGCCATAAACTAGACAGAGATACTTGCTCTCTATAAAAAGGTGAGAGACGCTCTGTAATAAATGTTTGCCTGGTCTGTAGGTGCATGCTGATGTCATTGACATCTAAAATGGTAAATACCAGGCTGACATCAGAAATCCCATTTCACAGCATCACCCTCTTAGAGTAAGTGAGATCACATTGTTGATCTGAACTCAAGAGATGATGACCCTCAGTTTGATCAGAAATGAAGCAACTATGACAAACACAGTCTTTGGCCTTCTTGTTGTTGTTCATTTTGAACCTACAAATGTTGCAATGCAATTTCATCGTCTGAAAAAAATGGCATCCTGTTTGTTTTGCAACATTTGTGTAATTCTCAATTGACCATGGCTGCCACATATCCTGCCTTGTGATGGTTTAACTGGGTTTGTTTCGCTTTAGTCCTCTATTTACTTCTTTTCTCTTTTTCTCACTCGCTCCATCTCTTCAGTCAAGGACTGGAAATTTCTGGTTCCAGCTTGAAGTCTGAATGACTCAGCAGAGATTGAGTGAGAAACAGCAAGGCCAGTTCTCGAGGCCGCACAGTTGGAATTACATTTTTTTCCTCCCTCAAAGCATGTTTCATATCAGCTGATTTCCACACAGGAATGAGGGTGTTCAGCATTCCTCAGCGATTGTGAGGAAATCCTACGCTTCCGGCCTCTCTGTAATTGTTCTGCTCTGTGCTGGTGTGCGGGCTTCACGGCAAAAAGAATCCCACTGGTTTCCTCTTGTCTCACCACTCAAACTCAATGCATTTTAAGGAGGCCAGACGGTATCTCAGAGCGAGAGCCTATTTGGTTGTGCTAGGAAACCTCTTTAACATTCCAGGTTGTTGTCTCATCTTTTGGGAACTCGGCTGCTTTGTTTGGTTGCCAGCCTCGGGCTGTAGATATCCAGGATGAGCTCTTTCACTGGTGGTGCTTCCTAGGATTTGCTGTTATTATTGCTTAGGGTTAGGGATTTGAACAAACCCATAATCCTGAGGATTAAACTGTGTAACTTGACCTGCATTGTTTATGCTTTGGACATCAGTGATACCCTAAAAGAAGTTTGTTGAGAAGACGTGTGCTCTTATTTTTGTAAGTGATTAGATAATTTAACATGATTAAATTTGCGAAAGACATCCCAGAGGATGGGAGTCATATCGAGCAACCAAAATGTCATAGGGAGTTGGTTGTGGGGTCTTTTGAAGACCAGGAATCTGTCCTAATATGCATACTTCCCTTCTATATACAAAACCGTATATAAATAAGTAGTATGTCTGAATTCAGAGTATTCATAAAATGGTAGCCAAAAAGTACATGAATGGCCTACTACTTCAGGCAAGATTCTGAAATGTGCATTAAATGTATACAGTACTTTACAGTCCTATGAGGCCATGGGAGAGGAGTTGTGAATGGCAGTGAAGCAACATTACTGACATCTGTAGGTTACGTTACAATGACAACATCACATATTATGTCCGGATTACATTCATGCTACATAGAACATACTTACTCAAAAGAAGCACCTACTCAGAGTATGCAATTTCTTTTCTTTCTTTCTTTTTTTTTTTTTTTTTTACTTTTTTTCATGCAAGTAAAGAAGCTTGAGTTACAAGATCGAGTTATAAGCATGTAATTTTTTTATGTAATTTTGGCAGACATTTTTGGAGATTACAGTACTTTTCTACTCAAATGTATGTATATTTAAGCTCATGTAACCTACAGTGATTATAGCTGCCTTAGGGCCCTATGAAATCTATTTTATTTTTTCCAAAATCCTTTTTTTTTTTTCTGGTTTACATTTTCTGTTTTATTTTTTCTAGACTGTTTTATTGGTTAAATAAAAAAATAAAAATAAAAAAATAAAAGAATGTCTGATTAGTTGAAATCATGAAACTTACACAATTTAACAACAATATATTAAAAGTTTACCAAAAAAAAATTAAATTTTTAAGGCCCTATGAAATACATTTTCTTTCTCCTAAATTATTATTATTTTTTTTTAACCAAATTCTGTTTTATATTCATTTCCTGGATTGCATTTTAATGGTTTAATTAAACTGGAATAATCAAAAGCATGTCTAATTATTATTATTTTTAAAATTTATTTTTATTTTGTTATTTTTATTTTTTCTTTCTAGTAAATAAATTCTGGTAAATATTCGTGAAAAAAATAATATTTTAATAATAATTTTGTTAGTACTAGTAGAACTAGCATTACATTTAGTAAAATATATTTGTCACAGTTTCTTCATGCTAAGCCAAACTTTAATTTTAACGGGTTGCTGTGAAGACCTATACGTTTCTGTTTGTATATGATGTAATGATATTTTTTCTTAAAAGAAATGCTAAAATGCTCATGAAGTGATTCTCAGAGCAGTTCTAGAGATGTGTGTAGTAAACTAAACCACATGTTTGCGCTATTCATTCACACAGAGACATGCAGAGCATACAGGTTCATATTTAAACAGTATATTTGTGGCTTAATATTCACAGTCGCTCACTAGTCCATATCACATATTGATTTAAGTGATTTATTCATCCCAAATTTGGAAAATTCCATGATGTTCCACATTCTACAGTAAATCCCATTTTTATGGCTGGATTCCGTCTGCGTTTTCCGCATTGCGGAAATCATAGGACCATACTGCCTGGGGACTTTTCCAAAATGGCCAAAAAGCAACCATACAGAACACCCATGCAAGCCTGCATGTTAGGGTATTTTCATGTGTACAAATCTAGTTACTCTCCTTGTTTCTCAGAGGAATCTTATTGGTCAACCAAGCTAGAAAAGGCTTAAACAGAAGTATTGATGGAAAAGGCGATAGAGAACGGTGAATCTTCACACTCATCTCTTCACACAGACACACTAGTGTTCTTTAATTGGGACAGTAGAGTGGCCACGTTGTGTTTTGAAGCGTGTTATGTTCTAAATGTGTGTGCATCATCAATCATCTGGCTGAAAACAGAACAAGCTGTTCTGGAAAGCAAGTGACTGGCTTCACAAACGCCATGGCAAGGGTTAAGGGGTCAGGATGGTGTAACAGTGGAGAAACCCAGTTCTCTGACTCAACCGAACCAAACTGAACTTTGTCTGCGACACTCTTATAATCTCCTAAACCCAGACACACACACACACACACACACACACACACACACACACACACACCCACACCCACACCCACACCCACACACACACACACACACACACTTTCTGTTTCATGAATAAATTGCTCCTCTTCTAACAGGATGAGGTTGAACTTGATGTAATACACTGATGTCAACAGAGTAGCTCAGTAGCCGTATTGTAACTGTAGCAACATCGTGGTGAGAATGACTTTGCGTCATCTGTGCCAGCTTTAATACTCCTCTAGTGCCTCTCCTTAAGCGTATTCCCTTTCAGAAACAGAATCGGCCCCTTTCTTGGCCTCTGTTTGGATATTAGCCTATGCTAACTAACAAAATGCAGGCACCTTGCACCTGGTTTCACTCTCTCCTGTTGGGTCTGGTTTGTATGTGCTCTTTGTTCAGATAGGGCTCTGGAACACGCCTGGCAGTCACCGCTGCCTAGCAGCCAGTATCTCTTGGGAGCTTTCGCACAACCTCAGCGCTGTTTGGAGCCAGTAAAAATCATGTTTTCTTGACAGATTGTGTTTGTGTACAAATGCTTTCTTACTCAGTCACACCTACAGTAGATGAGTGGGAGTATGGGAGTGGATCTTTTAAGGTGTTGCAAGATATACAAAGAGTCACGTTGGTTAATGAACTGTTTAGAAAACGAGTCATAAATGCCTTCAGGATGGTCAGGCATATTTTAGAGGCATGTCAGGGCATGTGCTGTACCTGACTTGGTGAGCTTGGGATTAATAAGCCCTGTGTTGCTTTAAAAGGATGGTTCACTAAAAAAATTGAATTATGTCTTCAGTTACTCATTCTCATGTCATTCCAAACCAGTAAGACTTTTGTTCTTTTGTAAGAAATGAAAGTAAACTGAGAGATTTGTCACTACACAAGTCTAAACATCTAAAACATTCTTGCTTCAAAAAGGTCATACAAAGATATAAAAGATATCCATATGAATTTAGTCCATATCCATATACATCAAACATCAAAAAAGCACATTTGAGCATCCATTTACCATATTCAGTGTGCTCTATGTATTGATGTTTATATATAAATAAAAGTCCAAATTCAATATATTTATAATACAAAGCAATCGTTTATTTTCAGAAAACTTAGATTAAACTGCCTGCTAAGTTAATATGTGACCCTGGACCACAAAACCAGTCTTAAGTAGCACAGGAATATTTGTAAAAATAGCCAAAAATGCATTGTATGGGTCAAAATTATCGATTTTATGCCAAAAATCATTAGGACATTAAGCAAAGATCATGTTCTGTTAAGATATTTCCTACCGTAATAAATCAAAACTCAATTTTTGATTAGTAATATGCATTGCTAACAACTTAATTTGGACAACTTTAAAGGCCATTTTCTCAATATTTTTTCCAGATTTCAAATAGTCATATCTCAGCCAAATATTGCCATATCCTCCAAAAAAATGGACCTTTATAACTGGTTTTGGGTTCTGGGTCACATGGATTTCTTTTAGGATCTCTTTATGAGCTTCTTAAAGTGTGAAGGTTTTGGATTAATGGATTTCCAATTAAATTATTGAGAAGAGCTGAACACAGATGTAATATTCACTTGATAGAGTAAGCATAAGAAACTGAGAAACTGACAAATTGTACTTGCCTGCCATTTGCCTACCAAAATGATTATGGAATTAGATGAAAGAAATATGTTTACTAAGACAAGCATCACAATTGCTTGTTTTTGGAGATTTAGACAAAGCCCTGTAATGTTTCAGCAGATGCATTTCAGCATAATAAGCTCATTAAAGCTTATTATGCATGACACAGAGATACTGCTTACTCACTCCAGCATGAAAGATGACAACTCAAAAGGTTAAGCCACACCTCCATATCTGCCCCTCCTGGATCCACCTATCACATATACTGCCTGTGTGGATTGCACGTAGCCTATAACATATAAAGCACTACATGTTGTGTGCTGTGTGTTGCACCATAATCTCATTGGCAACCAGCATGCCGAAACATGTTCTAGATTTACGACTTGGACTGTAATCAAAGAGTCACATTCTTGTCATACCAGTGTACATTGTTCTCACTTTGTTCTCACCGTTCACATACTGATACTCAGTAATGCGTGTGTGCATTAGGCTGGGTTCTGCTGTCAGGTCATACTGTTAGCATTCCTGCAGGGGTTACTCATGTACCTGTTAAAGCGTGATGCAAATTCCACTGCTGTCTGACTGCAATGACTGAAGCACACCCTCTCCATTCGCCATTCATGATGAGATCAGTGTGGGTCATGTTTGAACTACGTAAAGTTGACAAAGGTGTGCCTGAGGAAGTGCATAAAAGAAATTATATTTAATTTTCACTGTGCATTGACACGGTAGTTTACCTTTAAGCTTGATCATTGTCATAAAATAGTAAATGTTCTGTCGGATGTATAGTACAGTGAGTTAGTTTTTAGATTAGTTTTTTTTTAAGTGGAGTTTTGCAATTACTCATACTTTTATTAGGAGGTTGTTTGACAATGAAACTTGCACCTTTTATGTTAATGATAAACATTCTTATGTTAATTTTTTGAAGCAGTCATACCAGAAATTTCAGAAATAGTTAGTTTAGATAGCAGCCACACTGAACTAGTCATGATTCCTTGATTCAATTCAAGTACTCGATTTTTAAAAAACCTCAAATGCAATTTGCCCATGTCGAGTAACCGGCAAAATACCAGAAATGGCGCATTCCATCGACGAGAATCCATAAATGCATTATTCGACCATTTTCCAAGGCTGCGTGATATAAGCATAATGCTATTGTGAATTCACAATCGCTATTAGAGGTCAACCGATATATCGTCCGGCCGATATATCGGGCCGATATTTGTCATTTTTTAATATATCGGCCGATATCCGTGTTTAGTAGCGCCGATTTAAAGTCAGGCACGTCTGTGGGCAGCCCCGTGTTATTGGTGCAGTAAAATGCGCTGCTGTGAAGGACCCCAAGCCAAAACTTTTGTAAGATTCAATAACATTTCTGAGAGATCAAGGTAAGGATTAATTTCTGATATTTCAAAGTCCCATGGCCATATATGTACTATATATTACTAGTAAACTATGAAGTTTTGCTTTCACTTAGTGAAAGAAAGCATAGAACCGTCGGTAACTGGCATAATGCTACAGCTGGTTAAAGGTTTGCTTACTTGCAGTTAAGTTTAAAGACTGTAGTCTAAAACGATCAGCAGCTTGTTTGCTAACATATTAGCCCCAATGTTATAAGTTCTGTTTTATTTTTCCTGTATTGGAGTCAGAGAATTTCACTGTGTGCGTGGGGTGGAGAACGCGGCGGCTCTCGCAAACAATGCAGCGTTGTGATACTCCACCTTGCTCAGAGACAGTGATGCACGGATGGAGGTTATATCCGCGGGTCTGGTAATAAAAAAATGCATTCTAATTACGTGTGGGTGGGGTCGCGTGTGGATGAGATAAATCAATAATGATGTAAACATTAACTACATTTTCTAAAATCTGAACCTGAGTTATGTGGTCAGGACCGTGTCGCCAGCTTCCTTTTAAATATATTTTGATGATTGCACCTGACCGCGCCGTCCTCTCCGTCACCTCAGATACTGCGAGTTTATAACTATGGTCACGTTCAGATGTCAGTAAAAGTTATTTTTTTTCAGCACGGATTTGGCTTAAAAGCACGAGTGATTAAGCCTATATATACTGTAAGTCTGCAGCGATGTGAAGATCAGCTGTTAAAATGAACCATCCATTCATCATATCAGCATGCAAAACTAAGAATTAGAATAATTGCAATAGGACGATCACGTGCGGTTTGCTAAATCTGAGAAAAATATAAGTGCGGGTGGGTGGCAGGCAGATTACACTATTGCCTGATTTTGCTTTATTTCATCGTCAAAAATAAGATTTTGCTCTCTTTTGTCGTCAAAAGTATTCTGAAACAAGTCACAACTGAGCCGCTGTGCATCTCCATTTAAACAGCGGTGTTTCGTTTATGAATGAACGTGCGTTTTTAAACGAATCTAGTGAAATGATTCAATTTCTCATTCATAAAGAGAGTCATTTGCTTTATTCAGGAATGAATCAGCTGTTCAAACGAATCAAATGAATGATATGATTCACTAATTAAATCAGTGTCTTGCCGCCATCTGCTGGCAGGTCCTCTCAGTTACGTATATAAATCATTTAAAGTTTAACATTAATCTCAGCTCTTAAACTTTTATGTAAATTATTAACAGTTTTTATATTATCTGTTTTATATATTTAATACTTGGTCAGTTCGATTTGTATGGTTAACTTTGGTTAAATCTTTTATAATAATACTGTGCAGTGCACAAAATCAAGATGGTTCATTGTGTTCATTGTTCATGATGTTAAGTTTAGAAATGATGTGCATCCATTAGTGTGACATTTTAGCATGCAAATAAAGGGGAGAACTTCAAGATATCGGCCCTAAAAATCGGCCCAAACAAATCGGCAGCACATATCGGCCATCGGCTGACCCTAACCTCTAAACATCGGCATCGGCATCGGTTATAGAAAAACCCATATCGGTCGATCTCTAATCGCTATGATTCAATTAAATAAATATATGCGATTCAGGTTTATGCACTTTAATTGTTTACATGCACACATGTGTCTGTGTCAAACAGCTCTGTTCACAGTAAATGCTGCTCCACGCAAACTGTTATCATTTATATGTGTCTCAAATTTCATCTCTTCATATTGCTTTGAGTTTGGGTTTATTAAAGTGCTGTCAAGCGATTAGTCGTGATTAATCGAATCCTAAATAAGTTTGTGTTTACATAATGTATGTGTGTGTACTGTTTATATATACATAATAAACATAAACAGAACACACATACATTATGCAAACACAAACTTATTTAGGATGCGATTAATCGCGATTAATCGTTTGACAGCACTAGTTTATTAAAACATTAATCTGGGAGTGCAATGTGTGCCATTTCATCAGATTTGTAAGGAAAATTATTTATAAACCTATCCAAACACAGGAGAATACATTAATATCTTTCTCAATATGCTAACTGTTTAATGCGATTTCAAAATAAAAGTTTAAACCCTCGCTTAGTTTACACGTTTTAATCTCCACATAGAAAGTAATTACAGTGGCTGTATCATTTCTGTTGTAAACAAAAAATGGGCAAATATTAAAGATTAAGTGGACATTTGAATTAAATGTTGTTTAGTTAATATTAAAAAAGGATTAGATCATGCAATAACGTGTAAAAACGATTGTCAGGCCACTGGCGCCTTCTGCAGTTATTTGTTATAATGTATAATAATCTCCATTAGATCTATTTATAATACATTGTATACATTATATTTTAAATTTTGTTCAATGAAACCATATGATTACTTGCTTTTGATACTTTATTTGAACTAATCATTATTGCGTCATTGCTATTATATATGAATCTCACGTTATTTTCAAATGCCATTATACGCTTGGGTCTAAAAATTAATTATAATTATCTGATTACTCGATTAATCAGCAGAATAATCAAACGATTACTGAAATACCAGAATAATCGTTAGTGACAGCCCTACACTGATCAGCCTATCACCATTCATTTTTTTTAAACAGAATTGTTCAAATATAGTTATTAGTTTTATTATTATTATTATTATTATTAATAATCAAGCAATATACTTAATATCGCAGTACTTGTAATCATCATTATTATCATCATCTTTATAATCACCAATGTTGTTGTTTCTGTTTATCATAGATTTGTACATATATGGTGTTTTCATGAGTTTTTGGGTATCTGTGTCAACTGTCATTGAAAGTGACCTAAGGTCTTGGCTTGTGATGTTGTGTGCCGCGTCACTGTTCGTGATAACCCTTCTGCTCTGGAACTGCATGTCCGTTATCAGTCTCCGCCACTCCCATCACCCCTCCCTCACACTCACGAAATCAATTCCTATGAATTTCATCTGGTTTCTATGTAAATCACTCTGCATTTTTACTTCACCACACGCATTTATGCGACGATCATCTCCTTGACTACACCGGTCACGTGTCATATCCAAACACTCTGTACTTCTAACTTCCTTCTTCTCATCCAACTTTTCAGCCCCTTTGTCAGTTAAAACAAAGTACCTGTCAATAAATGACAGCTCCGCCCCAGATTATATAACCAAGGCCTGTGGAATGCAGTCGTTTACCATAGGTCAGTTGTATTTAAATTGTCCATTGTCCTTCCATCAGACACCCATATGACCTCCCCTAGCTGTTCCTTTTTTGTATTATTGCACATATTTTTAGTGCATTGATGATGTAATGGAATTGTAATGTTTCAGCATTCACAATCCATCTCAGTTTCTATGAAGCATGAGTTTAGTTTAGTTGCTAGCCTAGATTATGAGTACACAACCAGTCAAAAGTTTTTGAACAATAAGATTTTTAATGTTTTTTAAAGATCTCTCTTCTGCTCACCAAGCCTGTGTTTATTTGATTCAAAATACAGAAAAAGCAGTAATATTGTGAAATATTTTACTATTTAAAATAACTGCTTTCTATTAGAATATATTTTAAAATTGTATTTATTCCTGTGATCAAATCTAAATTTTCAGCATCATTACTCCAGTCTTCAGTGTATATTGAAATATAGATATTAATACTTTTATTCAGCGAGGATGCTTTGAATTAATCAAAAGTGATGATAAAGACATATAATGTCACAAAATATTTCTATTTCAAATAAATGTTGTTCTTCTGAACGTTCCATTCATCAAAGAATAAATGAATAAATTCTACTTTTTCAACATAATAATCATAATAAATCGTTTTTGAGCGGCAAATCAGAATATTAGAATGATTTCTGAAGGATCATGTGACTGGAGTAATGCTAAAAATTCAGCTTTGAAATCAGGATTTTTATATTTACAAATATATTCAAAGAGAAAATAGGTATTTTAAATAGTCAAAATATTTCTAAATTTGATTGTACTTTAGAACAAATAAATGCAGGGTTGGTGAACAGAAGAGACATCTTTACCAGTCAAAAGTTTTTTTTAATGATTTTAGAGTATTCATTTGCCGAAATATGGCCACAAAGCACTGGGGCTGTGGCCTAGTGGTTAACACGTAATCTCTGATTTACTGAACTGCTGTGCATATGAAACTTTGGTTTGAGTCAAGCCTTTTAATTGGCAATTGCTGATGATTGGTTAATATTTTTAGTCTGCTTGGCTGTATACCAAAGTTTATTCTGAAAGATGTTTTTATGTATATAATACAATGTTTATTTTCACATTTTAATGGTATCACATAGACTAAATGTATTTTAGTATTACACCAGCCATTAGCCATCTGCTACTTTTTTTATTGAAAAAAAAAAAAATAAATAAAAATAAACAAAGAAACTTCTTTATACTACATGATGTGACTCCAGTTTAGATTCATTGTAAAGAGAAACCCTGATAAATGACTGATAAGTGGTGTGACGATGCACGTTTTGAAAGCATCGGATGGTTTCATTTAGTCCTCCACATTCTTCATCCCATATTTTCAAGCTTGTGTAGATAACTAGGGCAAAGGGAAAGACTGAAGGATGACATCAGTCTTCTTGAGTGGAAAACAGGGGTGGGCGTCTGAGCAGTGTGTGTGTGTTTTGTAATCGGCTACATGCACTGAATATTTTCAGCTTGATCACTGCATTGCTGTAATACCTTTGACAAAAATGCAATGCCAGTGAAACAAGTTGTATTGATTCTGAATCCAAAGATCCAACTGAGAAATGTTGAAGAAAAAATGCTTCTGTCTTCACAGAAATTGTTAGGGTGATGTAAAAACATATATGTTTATGAGTCATATTTGCTTTTTACTGCTACCGCAGTGCTCCGGGTTGACTTATTTCAGCCTTCGTCTGCAGTTGGTGTGCTCTACTTTTGTGTGTGTTCCCTGAGGAAACAGGTTACGTTATAAAGCCTGAAATCCCCTTTCAGCTTTTCAAATAAAATTGGGCTTGCTACAGAATCCTGCTGAGAAATGAGGTTAGTGAAGCCTTGGAAACAGGCATGGTAAATCTCGCCCCCTGGTGGCCGTGGTACGAACACATTGTGCGCACAAACGCAGGACTCACACAGGAAGGGCGGGATTATTGGAAGGCTGGGGGGGAGGGGTGCTAAAGGAGTTCAGTGGTTGGCTGAAATGAGCTTGGCAGTTATTGGATGGTTGAGCATGGTAATATTTTCCTCCTCTATGAATAGCTTGTGACGATATTTGTTACAGTGTTTGAATGTTACAATTGCTGTGGTAATAAATTATGTTGGCAATTAAATAAATATATATATATATATATATAGAGAGAGAGAGAGAGAGAGCGAGAGAGAGATTGCATTGGCTAGGTGTTTTTTACACTACCAGTCATAAGTTTTTGAACAGTAAATTTTAATGTTTCTGGTGAGCAGAAGTCTCTTCTGCTCACCAAGTCTGCATTTATTTGATCCAAAGTACAGCAATAACTGTGACATTTTGAAATATTTTTACTATTTAAAATAACTTTTCTGTTTGTAAATATTTTAAAATGTAAATTATTCCTGTGATTTCAAAGCTGAGTTTTTAGCATCATTACTCCAGTCTTCAGTTTCACCTTCAGAAATCATTTGCTGCTTAAAAACATTTATTATTATATTATTATTATTATTATTATTATTATTATTATTATTATTATTATTATTATTATTATGTTGAAAACAGCTGATTAGATTTTTTTAGGGTTTTTTGATGAATAGAAAGTTCAGAAGAACAGCATTTATCTGAAATATCTGAAATAAAAATTTCACTTTTGATCAATTTAAAGCATCCTTGCTAAGTATTAATTTCTATAATTTCTTTTCCCAAAATAAATATATAAATATAAAATATAATATTAATATTATATAATTTTATATATTTAAATATAATATGTGTGTGTGTGTGTGTGTGTGTGTGTGTGTGTGTGTGTGTGTGTGTGTGTGTGTGTGTGTATGTATATATGAGTAGAATTCTTTTTCAAGGTTTTTTATTAATAGAAAGTTTAGAAGAACAGCATTTATCTAAAATATCTGAAATAAAAACCTTTTGTAACATTATAAATGTTTTATCATCACTTTTGATCAATTTTAAGCATCCTTGCTAAATAAAAGTATTAATTTCTATCATTTCTTTTCCCAAAATATATAAATATAAAATATAATATTAAAATATTTATGTATGTGTCTGTGTATTTATATGTATATACGAGTAGATTTTTTTTTAAGGTTTTTTTTATTAGTATAAGCTCAGAAAAACAGCATTTATCGGAAATATCTGAAATAAAAAACTTTTGTGACATTATGAATGTCTTTATCATCACTTTTGATCAATTTAAAGCATTCTTGCTAAATAAAAGTATTTTAAATAGTACAAATATTTCACAATTTCACCATTTTTGCTGTTCTTTGGACAGAAGAGAATTTAAAAAACATTAAAAATCTTACTGTTCAAAAACTTTTGACTGGTAGTGTGTGTGTTTATAGATATTGATTTCAAGTATTTTAAGTATTAGTTCTAGTTAATAATAACCCTTTTATATACAGTATGTGTACATCATAAGATATTTACTGGTTTATGAGTCTGCTCCTATAGAAATAAATCTCATTCTATGTTTTTGTTTGTGCAGGAACGCTTCGCAGAGATCTTTGGAAAAGACGCAGCAGCAGAGAGCAGAAAATCACAAGAAAACTTCAAGAAGTGGTTGCTGGCGGGAATGACCTTGCTCACGGGTTTCGTGGTGGGGTCACTCATTGCACAGAAACGCCTGTGAGGATCAGGATAACTGAAGATCCAAATGCACCCACTGCTTCGTTTAGACCTCCTGCTAACATGAAGGAACTTCAAAAATACATTAGTTTCGGATTTATTTGTTTCCCTTTTATTGCCAAGAAAATTCATGTTTACATCCCACGTCCCATCGTGTACTGTTGACTAAGTGGAGCGCATCTGTGATGTAAAGTCACAAGATCCAGACTGCATGAGGGTGCTTTGCTTTTAGCTGACTAGGATCAAGCTAAGCCACCTCTCCTTACACCCTGTTTAACGAAAAGAGAAACATGACTATAAAAGTCTAAGAAAAATGACTAAAAAAGAAAAACGTTTGACCAAACCTTTATTCTTTGTGTCTGTAATTATTATATATTTTTTTGTTATAATTATTTTCAGCTTTATCATCCTCTTTTTAAGTATCCTGATTATTCTCTCGTTTTCAAAGAGACTGGCAAAACTGACAAGGATACAAAAATTTTATCTTTAAGTCTAATTTAAGCTCATTTGTGATTCTTGCTTTATTGACCCAATGAGAGAGAAATAGTTGAATCTGAACTGAATCAGAAGTATTCAGTCATTTAAAATCAGCACTGACATTCTAAGGAAAATTATTGCCAGATATCTGCAGAGAGGCACCTTTTGGGCCCGGCACTACATTTGAGCGCTTCTCTAACATTAGAGGACAGTGTGGAGAACAGATGAAACATGTCTGTGTGAGTGCGTGTGTGATTTATTCTTTCCCCCAATTATTGTTCTGTTCTTTTTTTCACATGCAAATTTGATGTGTGACCACCTGCGAAAATCCTCTGGAGCATCTAAAGGACCAACAGTTATGAGAAATTGTTTTGTTGTAAAAGAAAGTTCTGTATGTTCATTGCCGTTTGATGTTTGATTTATTAAACCTAACTTCAGCTTCAGATGAAACTTATATCTTTGAGATTGTTGTAACTAGAGCTAGAGGAGGTGCAGATACTCAAGGAGTGAGCAGGTCACTCCTGATGTATGTGTGGCTACCTTTCACTGTGTACACAGAACATGTAACCCATTAAGCAGAAAATAATTAGATTAAACCATATTGCCACAAGAGCTCGCTCGGTGTCTTGTATGGTCTTGGGTATGAGGATGTAGCTAGAAAACTGGTCTAGCAGTTGTGACAAACTAGTAGTCAATGAGTTTCATTTGGAATTTGAGGTATGAAATGTCATTTGCAGTGGTTTTGTTAGGAAGCAGAAGTTTAAGTCGTGCAGCACTCTTAACTTTATAGAGCCAAGCTAAAAGGATAACCTCACTTTTGGTCCCTTAGCACTCACATTTCCAAGTGTAAAGCCTAAAGTATACTTCACTTTTTACTCGTATGCGAGGGTTGGCGTACATTTTTTTTTTTTTTTTTGTTTGCGAGTTTGTTTTGCAGTAATCAGTTGTTCCAGGCCACAGTAGAAATGAAACTAAAGAGAGGGAACAACAACAACAACAAAATAGCAACAGCAACAGATGCTCACATTGACAAGCGCTTGTGAGCGAGAGGGTTGGTTTAAAAGATATTTTTGTTATTGGTCATAACTTTATAGGGACAAATGGAGCAGACACTAGACATGGATGAAGCTTTCTAGAGCGCATGTGTCGACTGCCCGCATTCATTAAATGGAGTATACATTGAAAGGCTAGGCTTATGCTAGCACATACAAAAACCTAAGTATACTTTATGCTTCATAGATTTGCCCAAAGTAGACTTTTTATGCGTTCACAAGGGTCAGCAATAGGGTTGGGTATTGTTGGGTTTCTGATTTCAATTCTGCTTATCAGTTCCAATTCTTATTGATTCCTAGTTCAATTTCCAATAAGATAAAAAAAAAAATCTGATCTAAGTGAAACATTTAGATATCAAACATACTTATTCTGTCTTTTTACAAAGTGTTCTGTTGCAGCTGAATAACATGAGCAAGCAGCTTACAGAACACTTTCACACTTTTGCCTATGGTTTTAACAAAAAAAGAACTAGACTAATACATTATAAACATTAAATTGTTAAAGAGAAGTAAACAGTTAAAAAAAACTATAGTTTTCTTTTGATAAATATTAAATACATTGTCATTAAAATTACGAACGATATTTAGTCAAGATCAGTGAATGATTTTTATTTGTTCTTTGATTAACATTAATGACAAATAGCATCTTTATTAGGCTGCTGTCTCTTTAAAACCGAACGCACACGGGCAGATCTAAAAATACTTGTGTTTTCTTTCACATTTATTTACGTTCACTTAAGACAAAAAACAACTGTGTTTATGATGACATACTGATGTATTTTTGTCCATATTGTTCAGTAAATGTGAAAGAAGCACGTTTAGGCTCGAAACAAATCTTCTGCAGTGGAAATGCACGGAACGGTTCAAGAAGTTCTTTCCCTTCCTGCGCGTAAATCGTTTAAAAATCAAATTAAAATGCAAACGCAGGAAGAATTTGGAACCAGTTCTCGGAAACCCAACCCTAGTCAGCATATGGTGCGCAGTACGCCGTACTGTACGCACCACCCAATTTTTGTAACCGTGCAAACTTTGTAGGTGCAGGTCGCATATGCGCATTGAGTTTGTTTTGCAGTAATCAGTTGTTCCACAAGGTGCCAACACTGTGCCGGGCCGTTGTTTCAGAGTAGAAACTAGAGAGATGGAACAACAAAAGACACATTGACAAGCACTTGTGAGAGAGTATGAAATAGCTTTGGGTTAAAAGAGTTAAAAATTATTTTTGATTTTTGTAACCTGTACATACGCAGTAGAAGATGGATACCCGAGCCGAGCCCAACGGTACCCGACGGAACCCGACAGGCCGGGCCGGGCCGGGTTCGGACAGATATTTAGAAAGGATGCTCGGGTTCGGGTCGGGCTCGGTTACATCAGCGCGATAGTGCGCCTGTGTTATAACAGCGCTTTTTGCCCCGTGTGCACTGATGCGCTCATCTGTTGACATTTCCGAACGCCTTCCTACAGTTGCTTAATAAAAGCGGGCTTTCCACACAAAAAAAGTGCATGTGTCATTAGTATGAGAAAAAAAAAAGATTTGAACTGTGTCGGGCTGGGATCGGGCTCGGACATAAATATCTTAATGCCTGTCGGGTTCGGGTCGGGCTCGGTTACTGCTCTGTCGGACGCGGGCCGGGCTCAGACAGAAAAATGCGGCCCGATCCGCACTCTAATACGCAGTGAGTTTGATTTGCAGTAATCAGTTGTTCCACAAGGTGGCAACACTGTCCAGAGCCGTTGTTGCATAGTAGAAAACAAAACTAAAGAGACTGAACAGTAGACACTCACACTGACAAGCGCTTGTGAGGGAGAGGGTATAAGACAGCTCAGCTTTGGTTTAAAAGAGTTTAAAAATATTTGTTATAGGTCATAACTTTACAGGGAAAAATAGAGCAGACACTGTACAAGGATGAAGCTTCCTAGACATAATTAGTTATTTTTTATATTTAGTTATACTGAAAACATTTTAATTCAATTTTTTTTGCCTGTTTTATCATGGATTTTTATGAAGATAGGAACACAAAAGCACCCAAATGTAAGTTAGAATCCATCATGGCGCCGCTCATCGGTTACTCAGGAAAAAGGTGGATACTTTGGGCTTATTTGTTTGACTGTACAGATGCGCAAGCGTGCGTGTACAAAAAACGAAGTATACTTTGGGTCTTGAGTTACTTCCACACAGATATTTAAAGCATTCTTGGATTTGTTGAGTTGACCCTTACCACGATGTTTTGAGTCCTGGCTGACAGACATATCCTGGGTGAGATAACATCATGGTGCTGCCGGCAGAAAAACAAAAATTTAGTGCTTGACTGAACTCATTTTAAATTTAGGCTACATAGTTTTGTTTTCTCCCCCTCAACTTGTAATGTTTCATGTTTTCGAAAGCAAACCTCAGAACAGCTGGGATAAATCTCTCCATCTTCCCCGTCTCCTCACAGCTCCCGATTCCCGCCGAATCTCATTTTAAACGCTTTGCTGTCAGAGCGGTTAAGTTCGAGTGTCAGTCCGTGCGCGCACCTGCTACTTTACGCTCGGCTCGTGTCAAACTCGTTAAAGCGCCTGGAGATGTGCAGAATTGATCTTTAGGCTTCAAACCATCATTAATTCAAATAGGACGTCGAGTTGAATATTCCTCGCCTTTCCCGAGTAGCAGTGATTGACGAGCGAGTTAATTCAAACAGAAGCCATGAAAGCAGTGGTGGTACAGGTGTGTGTTTCAAGCCTTAAACCCCGGTTGGAGATCTCGTGGGGAAGCTGAGATCTTTTGGTGTGTCAATCAAAGCATGCCGATCCTAAGCGTAACGTCCTTTGAGGCCTAACCTAGAAAAGAGACGTCTATAGTGTTCCGCGGATCGTTAAGCAGGTCTGGAATACGAGATTTGTAGTCTACTCCTTGATACACTCTCGGAAGAACTATTACAAGAAATTCCCAGAGCTCGAGTGTTTTGTTTTAAAGTCTACATCAAATCAAAACTTGCTAGTAAAGTTTACTGTTAACGATTCATCAATCTATAATAATCCAAACGGGGAAAAATTTAAATTTAGAATGTATAATAAAATGTTTGGCTTCATTTTTCGTATTCAATACAGACTTTCTTAAATATTCCCAATAGTTTACATAATGATTTAATGCCGTAAATGTTATTAAAAAAAAAACACGGCAGTAACAATACATTTGAAAATCGTTACAATGCTCTCTACAAGTTTCATTCAGAAGGACGTCACATAAGTAAGTAGCCTAAAATTAGTTGCAAATGTCGTTTATGTTGACTTTAAAAGTTTGAAACGAAGAATTTTGACAACATTCAATTTAATAGACCTTTTTTAATCTAAGCTGCGTGTGAAGTGTTTAATAATGATGTACAAATTATAGTTGGTGAGTCTCAGCAGATTCGAATTGCCGACATTACACTTTTTGCTGCTCTGTAGACACTGATTTCACAGAATACATTCCGTGTTATGAAATTTGCTGCTTGCATGCTTAGTCTGTGTCTGTTTGTCATATTGCAGAGTGTGTGTGTGTGTGTGTGTGTGTGTGTGTGTGTGTGTGTGTGTGTGTGTTTGAGAGACTGAATTTGACAGTATGCTTAAGAGTGAAAATGTACCAGCATTGGCACGACACTATGTAAACTAGTTAACTTAAAAGACAATTAGACTAGCTCATCATAGCTTAGTGAAAATATTTAAGGCATCTGATGATTTGAAAATATTATTTATGATATTTGGTGTAAACGCATTTTTGTTCCTTCCTATGGCCTTAAACTCCATTAGAATTTCTTTTGACGTGTATTTGTTTCTTACTGTGTTTGTATCTAGCCAACTTAACCTGAACAAGAGGACAAAAAAGAAAACTATTTTTTTAAGGTTTTGGGTTTATTTAAACAGCTTCACCCCTGAACTGATTGTTTATGTCTTAGGACTTTTTTAAATGTCTGATATCATTTAAATTAAATAAAACCCATTTGAATTCATAAGATCCATGTGTGTTTCTTTTGTCGAATGAATACAAAGATAACACAAGATGTTATTTCTTTCCGGTTTTACTTCTGTCAGTCAAGAAGCACTTATGATTCGTTTTCTCGCTTGTTCAAATTTTACATGGTTGCCCATTGGATAATATTCAAGTGTTCGCATAAAGGACGGCATAGTGATGCATGAAGACTGCCAAAGGAGAATGGCAGATAAGTAGAAAGGCGCTTTGACATGTTGCTCACAGCTGCATATCCTTTCATCTATTTCCACTGGCCCTTCTCGTAGTCCCATTGGGCTGAGAAACCCTCCACCGGATTCACCCGCATGTCCAGCATCCTCTTCACCTGCATAGCCTGCCATTCGTCATCAAGGGTATGAGGATGAGGGGGATACACTGACAGAGAGAGCACAAAAGATTTACCTTTTTTAATTCAAACATCATATATAATTGAATTAAAAACCAAAAATGTAAGACGGTCCTTTACCAAAGTATGTTTGCCAGAGAACAATCAGGCCAGTGAACCCCATGAAGAAAAAGATGCCGCCCGTCACCGTCTTCCACTCACCGGTTGGTTTCTTCATCTCAGCGTATGTCTCATTAAACGTAATCCTGTACACTAAAGGATCACAGTGGATAAAGATTGCAATGTAATTTAGCTTTTCCTCCTTAATTGGACCTTAATGGGACAGTTCAACCAAAAATAATCATTAATTACTCACCCTCATGTTGTTCCAAATCCGTAAGACCTTTGTTCATCTTTAAAACACAGATCAAGATCTTTTTTGCTGAAATCCGAAAGCTTTCTGACCCTGCATAGACAGCAACTCAACTGACATGGTCACGGCCCAGAAAGGTAAGGACATTGATAAAACCATAATGTTATGAAGCTACAATGTTTTGTGTGTGAAGATAACAAAAATAACTAATTTGTCAGTTGTCAATGCTTTGTTTTTCATGAAGTTAAGGTTGAACCACTGATGTTACATGGACTGTTTTAATATTGTCCTTACTACCTTTCTAGGCCTTGAACGTCTCAGTTGTGTTGCTGTCTATGCAGGGTCAGAAAGCTCTCGGATTTAATCAAAAATATCTTAATTTGTGTTCTCAAGATGTTCTCAAGATGTACGGAGGTCTTACAGGTTTGGAACAACATGAAGGTGAGTAATTAATGAAAGAGTTTTCATTTTTGGGTGAACTATACCTTTAATTTGAACAGGCTTATTAATGCAATAAGGAACATCAATATTTGTCATCCATTTTCTCATAAGAGGGTAGATTTTAAATGTGAATAACTGCTAGAAGTTTAAAACTTTTACCACTAGAATATCAAAGCCACAAAACTATAAACATAAAAAGTATAAACACTCTGTATGTTGAGTACAAATAACTACTGAATAAAAGAGACAGAGGAGCAGTAGCAGTACTAACAGGCAAGTTTCTCCTCTTTGGAGAGGCTGTTCCAGGGGCCTTTCTCCTTTTGCTTCAGACTCTTGTCTGCAGCACTGAGGGTGTCTTTGTATGGTCTGTCAGGCAGAGGAGTGTCCAGTCGGTCCCAGTACATGGGTAAAGACATGTCTGTCTGTTCTGTCACCCCACCTGTGAAAACAGGAGGAAATGATCAATTATTGGGAGAAAAATAGAAAAGAGAAAATATGAAGAAAATGCAGGAACACAAGGAACTAGGGGTGGATGATTTGTCCAAAATCTTATAGCACAGTTTGAAAACTTTTATTTCACGGTAACGGTAAGTTGATACCATAGAAATTTCATAATTATTGTCACTAGTTTCAATGTCATAAAAAACTAATAGCCTAAAAAAAAATCAAATAAATACAGCCCACCGAAGACAAGTAAACAAACCGTAAAACAGTGATTAAATAAGAATCAGAAACTAACTACATGCAATAGAATAAAAATCTACAGTGGAACAAATAAATAAGAAATCCTATGTATATTGTATAGCAGGGGTGTCAAACTCAGTTTCCGGACGACCGCAGCCCTGCAGAGTTTTGTTCCAACCTTGCTCCAATATACTATGCAGTTTTTAATTAAGCCTGAATGACTTGATTAGTTGGATCAGGTGTGTTTAATTAGGGTTGCATCTAAACTCTGCAGGGATGTGGCCCTCCAGGACCGGAGTTTGATACTCCTGGTATAAAGTATCAAATGTATAAAAACACTGCATATTTTTCACTGTGTAAATTAAATGTATATATTTCTTCTTATTAGTTACAAAGTGATTTACTCAAGAGCAGTGAGAGATTTTCTCAGTTTTGTTGTTTGATTAACATGAATAACAGAGAGCAGAAATATTAGACTGCTGTCACTTTAAGAGCTGCCCGAATCCAAAACGCAATGTTTAAATGCACATTCAAACGATAAGTTTCCGTGACCACATAGCACAGCAAAATAGTCCAAAATCTCTATCGGTTGACAAATTTCTACTGGTTAATCATATCAGTACAGTATATTGCCCACCACTACGAGAAACAAAAGAAAGTGTAATCCTATAAAAACATTTTGATATAATAATGAAATGCACTAATTGATCATTTCAAATTAAAAATTTTCATTTAATTTTATTAACAGTAGTGGCCAAAATTATTAGAACACTAGTATTTTCAGCTGCTAAACTGTTTTAAATCAGTTTTTTCTTTCTTTTGTTGTAGTGTTTCAGATATATCAGTACATTTACAAACATTCATTTTGCCATTGATTGTAATAATCCAGTGAGATTTATGTTTGCACAAGGAGTCTGACAACAGCCAGTGCTCCACACAAAGATCTGATCTCATCATCAGAGTTTCAAACAGAACTAACTAAGACAGACTAAATCCAAAAGAACTGTGGGAATGTCTCCAAGATGCTTCAAGAAACCTACCTGCAAAACTACAATACTGTTAAAAGTTTCAGGCATGAAACGCTGTAAAATGAGGATGCTTTCATAATCTTTATCAATTAACTTCTGTTAACTACATTAATTCAACATTTGATGTGACCATCCTTGCGTTTAAAGCAGCTTTTGCCCTAGGTGCACTTGCGCATCGTTTTTCAGGTAGCTTTGCAGGTAGGTCTCTTGAAGCATCTTGAAGACATTGCCACAGTTCTTCTGTTTGTTTATTTATTTTATTTTTTTCTGGATGTCTCAGTTCTGTTTCTTCATGTCATTCCAGAAAGACTGGATGATAATGAGATCAGATCTCTGCGTGGAACACTGGCTGTTGTCAGACTCCTTGTGCAAACAAAAATCTCATTGGATAATTACAATTAATGGAACAATTAATGTTTGGAAATGTGAACTGATACACTGACACACTACAGCAAAAGACAGAAATAACTGACTTAAAACCATTTTAGCTTTTGAAAATACTAGTGTTCTAATCATTTAGGCCATCACTGTATTTTATTCTGTTTTTAAAAACAACATTTAACCGTACCATGCCCATGACTGGCCATCTTGACACTGCTGGAGCTGAATGCAGCCACTCCCCGCCTGGACAAAAGCCCCGCTACACGTCCGGCTGTCAAGTGCAGCATCTGATCCACAAAAGAAAATAAAAGTATGCTCAAAAGCTTTCAGAAAGACCGCAGCACCGAGCAGACTGAGGTTAAATATAACACAAATGGTTGTGCAAATACATTTTTAACTTTCCATGATCTACATAGATCCTGCTATGTTCTTAAACCAACTCGAACACCATCCTCTTAATGTAAGTACCTCCATGTGCATGTGTATTACATTCAGTTCTAGTGTTGTTTAGTACAAAATGACTATCAAGACCCTAAGTAAAAGGAAAAGCCTCGAGTTTAGGACTTTTTTTTGCTGTTTTGCAATACAAGGGTGCATACTGGTATATAAACCCTGTTATGTTTTAGTTCCTTCTTCTGTTCTGGATCAAATCCAAATCCCTGCTTGCTCAGTCTGGTCACATAATCATCTTTTGCTGTTAATTACAGGAAGTCTGCACCATCCACAGCTTTAAGACAAACATTCTGTCTGTAGTGCACATTTCTAGGAAATTTGGTGTTTTGTTTAACAAAACCCCATTAGTACTTTTTATTTATTTGTATTTTTTAGAAAGCAAATGAACATTTGCTGTCATAAAACATTATTTTTTTCATCTGTGCGAAGCTAAAACTTTCTGCACCCTCCATTGTGCAGAGAGAGAGAGACAAAAATACTGTTATTAAAATGGATGAAACTGGCAAAAGCCCAAACCAAGAGTTCACAATGACCCCTATGCACTTTCCAGCTCACCAACAAATTAACAAATGATTTATAAAAGTGAAGTATCTGCTGAATTTTGCTCAAAAACTTAATTTCATGGCGATAGCTCTATGCAATGTTATTTTTATTTACTTTATTTGAAGACAAGTTTCTGCTGTAAAACTACAGACAACATGATCATGTACAACAGCAAAGTGAGTAAAACCAAAGAAGTCATTACATTAATCGATTCAACACATGCATATGCATATCAGTTTTGCAACATGTTGAATGTTGGCCTATTCATGCATTTCTCTCAAAACATAAAGATTACGCTGTTACTCTTTCTTTTGCTGTAGAACATTGCATCTTTGAAACTCTTTAAAGTATTTTTCCTAGTTAAATGTGCTTTTTAAGTGCACAGATGCATATTCTTGCATGCTTTTTAGTCCATGCTTACTAACTATCTCCCCCTTGCTGCTTCTAGAAAGTTCCCTCATCGTACTCACAGTTTTCCTGAGAGACAAGACGGTAAGGATGACAAAATCACAAGTAAGAAACTACTTAAAAAAAAGTGCACACTTGCTTTGTTTTATGCGTATGTCCCTACTTGGGCTGTTGGCAGTAACTGACCATGAAAACAGAGGGATGGGTGGAGCAAGGAAGGAGAGAGAGATAGAGAGAGAGAGCTAGTGGGAGGTATTGGCTTTAGTAGGGATTTTAAACTGTGAGAGCCTGTGCAAGTAAACATCTGAGGTGACCATGTGACCTCTCTGTTCAGTGGGAGATCTGTGCTGAAGTTTAACTCTTCACATTTCAAAATTTTCCCTTCTTTCTTATATTTAGTTTTAATCCCATAAAGCCTTGTTTTTGAATCCGCAGATCATTTTATTTATGATTACAGTTCTTGGAAGTAAACTTTCAGAGAACAGAGGAAATGGAAGCGATCATAAAGAACGCACTAGAAAAAGGGGTAAAAGAGGAGGGGGAGAGAGAGGTGGAAAGTTTATTTGGCTCATGTCCAGTCCTGATCTGGGTTTAGCCCAGTGCAACCTGAACTAAGTTCTGCCTCAGAAATCTGGCAGTGAGTCTGTATGTGGGAATATGTTTTACTGCTCAACCAGCAGTGGAAGATGGATGAAATATTAAGGAATACTGAGTATTACGGGTCAAATAAGGACAAACCTGCTGTGAAATAGTCCAGCTGCTCCAGCACAAAGATCAGACAATCATACATGGTTAAATTGTGTTCTTACATGTAATTTCTTCAAGTTTTCAGTTCTCTCTGCTTTACTGTAAATATTTTAGAAAAGTGAGAATTTCCCAACAATAACTGCAGGTGTCATGCTTTTCTATAGTGTCTTGAAGGAATGTTTTATCCTTAAATGTTAAGTTAATATCTATCAGCATCATCTTTCACATGCTCCTGATTATCAAAAAAATAATTAATTTGCACATTAAAATACATACTGCTTTTAAAATATATGATCCTGGACCACAAAACCAGTCTTAAGTAGCATGGGTATATTTGTAGAAATAGCCAAAAATACATTGTATCGAATTTAGTTTTATGTTAAAAATCATTAGGATATTAAGTAAAGATTATGTTCCATGAAGATATTTTGTAAACATAACAAAACTTAATATTTGATTTGTAATATGCACTGCTAAGAACTTCATTTGGACTACTTTAAAGGCGATTTTCTCAATATTTAGATTTTTTTTTTTTTTTTTGCATCATCAGATTCCAGATGTTCAAATAGTTGTATCTCAGCCAAATATTGTCTTATCCTAACAAACCAAACATTAATGAAAGCTTATTTATTCAGCTTTCTCCTCAGACCCTTATGACTGGTTTTGTGGTCCAGGGTCACATATACCACAAGACTAGAATGTTAAAATCGCTTTCAGATCATGACCATTTAAAGTCAATAAACATTGCATCTTTTGGTACACACAAGAATGAAACGGACATGATGAAAGTGCACTCGTAAATGTGTTAATTTAAACATTTTAAATTAAAAAAACCTATTATATTAAATATTTTTTATTTATATTTTTTTAGAAATGTATAAATGAATAGTAAAAAGTAGGGATGCACCGAAATTAAAATTCTTGGCCGAAACCGAAAACTGAAAAAGAGGAAACCAAGGCCGAAAACCGAAACACCGAAAGAATTATGCCAATTATTAGTACCATTGCATTTATGGCTGTGACTGTGTACTAATCTTACTAAAATCAAGGCATTGCAATTGCATAAATTAATATTACAGTTTCAAAGAATAAATCCATTATGTTAATTTAAACAATTATTATCAATCAAATATTATATTACTTAAATAACATATACATATAGACCTTTTTCCTGAGTAAACGATGAGTGCCGCCATTACGAATTCTAACGTCAGATTGAATGCTTTTCTGTTCCGGTTTCCATAGGAACCCATTCAAATAGCGTCCATCTGTTTTTAATGTAGCTAACGTCCGCTGCTTCTTGTCATCTACACACTCATTATGGTGAGACACTGACAAATGACGGTCATTGCGACATTGCCAAGTGATGGCGCTATGGAGCCATGTGCTTTTTAAAAACATTTGAATAGGTTTAACATTAGTTTATTAGCTCGGAATATACCCTAATTTGACTAGAAACAATGCAGACCGGAAATGCAAAGCATTCTTTCAGTTAAGAGCCGGACTTACTTCCGTGTTCAGGAAAAAGGTCTATATTTTACAGTCTTTGTTTAAATTGTTTAAAATTTTATAACACATTATCTTGTGGATCCATCAGTTCACATTTACAACTCATGTGTTTCTCTTCCAGCAGGAGGCGCTATCAGAATGGTACACAAAGCAGCGCAGCAAATGACTTTGAAACGTGCAACGCTCATATTTATTCAATGGATAGCCTTTTGAAGTTTCATCGAAATCATAATTAAGATTTTCTTAACCCCTAATAACACTGCAGTCATCAATGAAAATTAAGAGCTTTATTTAAGTCTTTCAAAAAACAACCCTTACAAAATACGTTTCTTTACTATTTTTTCCCACCATGTTCAGGGCACAAGAAAAATTTTAGGGGACTAAATTAATATCAGCATATAAAGTATAATCGCCTCTGTCTCTGAATGCACGTCAGATGCTGGAAGCACTATTAGTTTTTACTTTCGCTTTAACATATTGCGCAGTTTTTACATTGCTTGTGTGATATCCATTGGCTCACCTCCATGGTTTAAAACATAAATATTTATAAAAAAATACAGTATATTGAAAAGACATATCTTTAAAATATTGTGACGTAACACCAACGTAAAGCCATTGTTTTTCACTCACTGAAAGCTACATCTGTCTCGATCTCTGCTCTCATCACTGGCTGCCCGCTCGACTGCAGACACACCCCTCTTGAAATTTCGGCATTACATGTTTTGCAAATCGCTATCCGTGGGTCTTTCTCGGATATACTGAAATACGTCCACACCGCAGACGTGTTGCTTCAGACAAGCACGTGCAGGCTGCGGTTTCTGTTTGCGTCAACATACTGTTTCGGCCGAGTTGTTTCGGTGATAGAAGTATATTAGAATGATTTCTGAAGAATCATGTGACACTGAAGACTGGAGTAATGATGCTGAAAATTTAGCTTTGATCACAGGAATAAATTACATTTTAAAATATATTCAAATATGATCAAATATTTATTTTAAATAGTAGAAATATTTCATAATATTACTGCTTTAAAAGCAGAAGAGATTTCTGAGAACAGAGAAAAATCTTACTGTTCAAAATCTGAATGACAGTACACAAAAATATTAGTAAGCTGTATTTAACTGTGTTAGATACAAAAACCTGAAGCGCAACCTACATTCACACATTAACTCTGTACCCAGAATGACCTGCTCAGTGCTTATCTTTCCCCATAAGCGTTTGTGTATACAACTGAATTTTATCTGTTTTCATCGGCCATTCAATCATGCTGAAACAGGGCTACGTGTGCAGATGACAGCACCTCGAATGTGGGCTGTCTGTCACTGTCACTTATTTCCTCAAACCAACAACAGCAAAAAATGCAGGACAAGTTGGGACAGTTTACTTTGGATGCAACTCAAACCAAAGTTGTCACGCCAGCTGTAAACTGTAAACAAGGCCTCAAGTTGACTTAAATCTCTAAGCAAACTCTCACTGGTTGTGTATCAGTGATTAAATAAAGAGACTAGGACATAAAGGACTTTTTGACAGCAATAATAAGAGCTCTGCTTAATTGTGTGAATGTGAAAACCTCCAGAAGCCTCTAGATGGCAGCAGTAAGCCTCGCACGGTGCCAACAACAGCTCTTCAATCATTCTTACAGTTTATACAGAGGGCAGCAGTGAGTCTGACCGAACAACATGTCTTCAAACGTGATACTGCACATTTCTAAACAAATCAGACCGTTATGAAAGTAGGCTTTTGTTTGTGATGTGAATACAAAGGCTTGCATAGCTTTAAAAGTTGTTGATGTCAATTTTCACCATACGTCCTATGGAATTCACAATGGGTTTTTATAATAGTTATGAGTATAAAAATAAGTCTGTGGTGAACTACTTGAAGAGACGTTTTGTTCTACAACATAAATTACATAATAGCAAATGTTATTTGTATGTTAAGTGTTAAGTTGCTGTAAAAACAACTGGTTGTTTTACTGGTAAATACCTTACATAACAACTGAAAAATTCACACTTGAGGTATAACGTTAGCTTTCTAGTTTGTTACAGAAAAACGTTAAAGCTTTTTCAAGTACAGGCCTTGCTTCACTCGTAAATCAAAACTGCTGCTCTTAAAACCCATAGGAAATTCCTGAGGGAATTCATGGCTGGAAAATGCTAAAGCTCATGGTTTTATGACTGCAAACTGAACAGCTCTATACGATACATTGATTTCATGGAATGTTTTTTTTTTATGTATAAAACTGTCTGCCACTTACCAAGTCCTAAACTCCCTTTTTTTCCTTTCATTTAACAATAATTATAAAACAACGTCAATCATTTCAACTTTTATTGTTTACTATTATATCAAACAGCACGAAAACCGATTAGACAACAGTAACCGGTAAGTTTGAAAAACTCCGATGTACTCAGAAATTTCTCCGATATTACACTGTTTGAATGACTCTTACACAACTATTTGCTAACAAAGTACATTTCTTGTGACCTTCTTTAGTTTATAATATAAATGTAATTTCATGCTAAACAAATAATCAGTATAAAGGGATTGCACTTAAGTCACGGTTTCATCAGTTACCTGGATGCGCGGCCAAATCAGAGATAATCGGATGTAAACAACAGCATGGATTGCATAGTTAGTGTACAAATAAATACGTTCTTCTGCTAATTTATGTTGTCTAAACCACGGAAAAAAAATATGTGGAAGCTTTAAAATCAAAGAGAAAGAATTAATAAGCAGGAAAGGGCACAATATTTTGACAAACTAAAGTTAATAGATGATAAAGATACGTATGAGAAGTATTAATTAAGATATTAGCCTAATTTCACTTCCATTTCACTTACCTGACTGGAAATGATAAGAATAAAATCAAGTGTTGTCAAGATTCTTGCCCTGAAAATCCTGGTTCAGTTTGGTCAACCACAAACGCCTTTCGTTCCTCAGTTTTTTACACTCTTCTCCTTGATTTTGGCAGTGTATAGTATTTCAAATGTTTTTCCCAGTCCGACCAATTAGTACAGCCCAAGTCATTACAATAATTTTCCATTTTCAGTAGCAATAATCAGCAAAAAGTGCGAGTTCAGTATGGTTCAGTGACATTGTTTACAGTCTGTGCTGCCAATATGGCCAATTAATGACATGAAGTCACTATAAAAGCAGCACTACAAATCTTCAGTATCACTATTCACTATGACTTATTGTCATCTGTTTAAAATATAAAATTGCAAGTTACATGCAAAACAGTTTTAAATACTGATTTCATTTTATTTGTACATTAGCGTCCAAAGGTTTGGAATACTTGGAAGACTTTTTAATGTTTTTGAAAGTCTGTAAAAATACAGTAATGTTGTGAGATATCATTGTTATTAATACAATTTAAAAGAACTGTATTCTATTTGAATATATTTTAAAATGTAATTTATTCCTGTGATGGCAAAGCTGAAGCTTCAGTGTCACATGGTCCTTCAGAAATCAGAGGCTCATTAATGAAGTTGTAGTCATTTTGTACCCTGAACATCTTTTGTAGAGCAGCTTTAATAAAACATTTATGTCTGATCTTTTTTTTTTCTTTCAGTTGAAAGCCTCACTATTTCAACATCAATCCACTCCTCCCCAGCAGAGAACTGCGTTAGTGAGTATTAAGGTGGTGACTGTCCCATTGGGGCCCACTGATTCTCGGGTGCTGACCATGACACTAACAGCTGGCAGAACAAAGCAGAGGGCTGGATCGGGCACCACTGGCTGTGCTCCCTCAATTCCATCCTGTCCCCTCCCACCAAGAGTGGCACGTGTCTCTGCGCACCCCCAACTTACACAGCTTAAACTGAGCGTACACAACCCCCTGCTTCTGTCGTTACACCCATTGTTATCTCCTAGCCCCCTTCCTCCAGCTCAGCCCTATTATATGCTTAGATTTTGCATTTTTTGCTCTCTAGAGGAAACTCATATACCATTTGTCTTTGCCCTCCCCACCCCTGGCGTCTTGCATTGTCTTGTCTCTTTACTAAACAACAAAAAGCCAGAAATGAAGACCGAATAGAAATGACCCTCTTGACCGTTATCTTGAAATCAGTCTGCAGTGCCATTCGTCTATGTCCACATCCAAACATACGCAACTCGCTAATAGTTTATCTGCAAACGCCCACTTCACTGCAAGCACAAATGCATGTCAGTTATTTCATAAATCTAATAAGTATTCAAGAAACTGACACACACACACACACACTGGTATTCTTATCAGTATGGGAACATTACATAGGCGTAATAGTTTTTCTGCTGTACAAATGGTAATTTCCATCACTTTTCTGCATTTGTAGAGTTTTAAAACAATTCATTTTGTATGAGTTATAAGCTTGTTTCCTCATGGTCATTGGTGTTTGATGATGAGTTTTTAGCTCAAGGTCTGCATTTAAAGTCACACCAGAGGTGTTCAGCTGATATTAGGACTTTGCTTTCTGCAGGTCAGTCAAGTTCTTCCACACTGACTGAGTCAATCATTTCTTTTTTAACCTTGCCTCAACCATTGCCATGTTAGAATTAAAGAGGGCCCTGTCAAAAATATATACAGTCGAGCCCAAAATTATTCATACCCCTGGTAAATTCTGACTTAAAGTTTTTTTTATTCAACCACGTTTATTTTTTTTTTTTTGACCGGAAATGACACATACTTCTCCCAAAAGCTAATAAGACGATGTACAAGAGGCATCATTGTGGAAAAAAATATTTCTCAGCTTTTATTTACATTTGAACAAAAAGTAGCACGTCCAAAATTATTCATACCCTTTGCAAACTGTCACAGTCTATGGGAATTCTCAACAACAACAACATCAGGCAGTCTGCAGAGAAACTTGGCCTTGGGCAACAGTGGACATTTCAGCATGACAACGACCAAAAACACACAGAAAAATTGGTGGCCCAGCCAGAGTCCTGACTTAAATCCAATTGAGAATCTGTGGAGGAAGATAAAAATCAGGGTGATGCAAGGAGACCCTCCAACCTGAAAGAGTTGGAGCTCATCGCTAAAGATGAATGGACAAAAATACCAGTGGAGACATGCAAAAAGCTGGTCAGTAATTATAGGAAGCGTTTGATTGCTGTAATAGCCAATAAACAAATACATTTTCTATTGATTATTGAGAAGGGTATGAATAATTTTGGACATGCCACTTTTTGTTCAAACAATTTTTCCACGATAATGGCTCTGGTACATCGTCTTATCTTCTGAGAGACATTTCTATTCAAAAAAAAAAAACTTGCTGGTTAAATAAAAGTAACTTTAAGTCAGAATTTGCCAGGGGTATGAATAATTTTGGGCTTGACTATATATATATATATATATATATATATATATATGTGACCCTGGACCACAAAACCAGTCATAAGGTTAAATTTGACAAAACTGAGATTTATACATCATATGAAAGCTCAATAAATAAGCTTTCTATAGATGTATGGTTTGTTAGGATAGGACAATATTTGGCTGAGATACATCTATTTGAAATCAGAAATCTGAGGATGCAAAAAAATCAAAAAGACTGAGAAAATCACCTTTAAAATTGTCCAAATTAGGTTCTTAACAATGCATATTACAAATCAAAAATTACATTTTGATATGTTTACAGTAGGAATTTTACAAAAAATCTTCATGGAACATCAACTTTACTTAATTTCTTAATGATTTTTGGCATAAAAGAAAAATCAATCATTTTGACCCATACAATGTACTTTTGGCTATTGCTACAAATATACCCCAGCGACTTAAGACTGGTTTTGTGGTCCAGGGTCACATATATATATAAATGTATGTGTGTGTGTGTGTGTGTGTGTGTGTGTGTGTGGTTAGTATTATATAGAGTATGTTAAGGCCAAAAGTGTTACAACTGTCTCTTGTCTCCCTTATTTTAACTGCAAAATGACCACAGACTTCACCATGCTAAAATATGGATTTGACATTGAGATATTTCTGTCCTAGAAGTGAATTTTAAAGAGATGCTTTATTGCTTTCAACCTGTGTGTGGTTCATTCAGCCTTGTAGAGAAATGCCTTCTCAAGCCAAAATCTGCAAGACCACTGCTTTAGTGAAAATATATCATTCACTCTCTTTACACCAACTCCTGTAAGGTTATAAATATGAGGGTAAGCCTAAGACCTAAGAAGCCCTGCCCTCAAAAATATGGCCAAGGGCTGGTGCCATACACACAGTGCCAGCTTTGACCTAGACCTTCTTCTTCCAGTGTCCTGGTTTACTGTGCCACCTCTCTCGCGCTTCCTTTCCTTCTTCCATTCACATCCAACCTACTTTGCATACTGGCACCATAAGACAATCTTTTCCTTTCAACCCCCCAAGGCATGCTGGGTAAATGGGTCATTCTATCGCTGCCTTTCGTTAAAAGTGTGGCTGCTCTTTTTGTTGCTCATTTCATGTGTGGTTACAGTTTTGTGTTTGATCTGGACTCTCTCCTCCTCTGCTGGCTCTTGTTCAATGAGGTTATGCTTGCGAACAGTGAATGGGATGCTCTGCATGATGGCCCTGATGGACGATAAGACGCTGACCTGCATTACACACCAATTAGAGCTTCTCACTGTTTGTTTATCTCGATTCAAACTGGCACTGCCAAACGTTTGGCCATAATAACAGCATTCAGTGTTATCTTCGTGACAGGATTATAAGGCTGAGCTACCTGGCTTAGAGTTTTCCATATTATCTGTTGGCACGAGATGTAATGAGGCAAATGAGGTTAACGTTTGGCTTTAGGGTGTAACATTAATGCCCTTCCCCCCTAAAAAACCACTGTGAACATAGGCAACAAGTTCAACAATATGCCAAAGAGATTTCATTTATGCATATTTATTCAAATCATTTCCACATCTCAATATCCTGATGGATTGTGTACTAAAACTCAGATATATCTGAGATATACATCTCATCTTTTAAAATGAACCATTTGCTGGTTCTCTGCAAAACATGATAAGTAAACATTGAATGTTTTTTTTATTTAGTACCTTTACTTTTACTTCATTACCTTCCAGTGAAAAATATTTGGCATTTTTCCTCTACCACATTTTCATCATTTGAGTTGATTCTTTTTCGATGAACTGGTTGAACCTGTTGCAAGATAGTCTTATGACAATTCATAACTGTTTAACGTTTTGGCAAATTGCCGTCTAATTCATACAGTCTTGTTAGTGCTTTTCGATCTGTTTATGCTCAACTAAAGCAGGGTTAGGGGTGAAACCTCATGCCTGGTTTTCATTCAATTCTTATTTTACGAAATTCTTACAAATTAGCAAAAAATTTTCATGATATCTGTAAGTTATCTGTAAGTTTGACTGATCTGATCTAAATCAGTTACCAGCTCACTGATTTAGTGATCCAGTCACAGCAAGTCTCAAGTAAACAAATAACTGAATCATCTAGCCAAGAATCACATGTAATATGATTCTCAGAGGTCGAGTGTGCTAGTTCATAATAATGTCAGACTGCTCTAATCTAAGCTTCTGGGTGACTGGGACATCAGACCTTTCACTCTTTTATTTAGAATCAGAGAATTTATCATATAAAATAGCAAAAAGTGCTTATTCTTAAGTAATTTTTGACCCTGGACTACAAAACCAGTCACAAGTTGCACATGTATAATTGTAGCGATAGCCAACAATACACTGAATAGGTCAAAATTATCATTAGGATACTATGTAAAGATCATGTTCCATGAAGATATTTTGTAAATTTCCTACTGTAAATATAACAAAACCTATTTTTTTTTTATTAGTAACATGCATTGCTAAGAACTTAATGTGAACAACTTAAGGCAATTTTCTCAATATTTAGATTTTTTTTTTTTGCACCCTCAGATTCCAGATTTTCAAATAGTAATATCTTGGCCAAATATTGTCCTGTCCTAACAAATCCATATATCAGTGGAAAGCTTACTTATTCCACTTTCAAAGTATTGATTTTCACAAAATTGACACTAATGACCGGTTTTGTGGGCCAGGGTCACATTTGACGTTAAGTACATTTAAAAGTAAGTACTTCAGTATTTTTACTCATTTACAAAGTAGACCTGCATTAAATTTTACTGGAGAAAAACTAAATAAAAAATATCTGCTGCACTTTAACACTACTTACATCTAGTGCTGATGTTTTTCCTCTGGTTTGTTTTAGTGCATGTATGAATTCACCGCTGATCAGACAGTCCAAGATTACTCACCAAAAACTGTTATTTCCAGATTTCTCAATGTATCCTGAACCACAATGAATCATGATCCATCATGTGCTATATCAGATTATTACACCATATCTGCAATATCAAAACATTAAGTAAAATTAAACAGGATTTAAAATTATGGTTTTCATTCTTTGTTAAAGGGATAGTTCACCCAAAAATGCAAATTTAATTACTCAGCCTCATGTCATTCCAATCCCGTAAGACCTTCGTTCATCTTCGAGACACAATTTAAGATATGATGAAATCCAAGTGTTTTCTGATTCTGACCTTGGATAGACAGCAACGCAACTCACATGTTCAAGACCCTAGAAAGGTAGTAAGTACATTAAAATAGTCCATGTGACATCAGTTTAACAACTTCTCTTTCCTGTCAGTCTTCAACGTGTGTTCACGAGAGTAACAAGACCCATGCATATGGGGCTGCTGACTCGGAGAAGAAATTGCTGAATTAAGTCATTATTTTAGTTTTCTTTGCAAACAAAAAGTATTTTTATAACTTCATAATATTACGGTTGAACCCAGGGGCGCCGCTAAGGGGGGGTAAGTTAGGACGATTCTAAGGGCCCATGCCCTTTAGGGGCCCCCAGAGATCTGCTTTGGTGTGGTAGGGGGGGGCCCAAACTCATATTTTGTCATAGGGCCCAAAATTGCGAGCGAACATACGTCCAGAAGACAACTGCAATTGTTTTACGAACATTTAGCAACAACACTGTACCAAGGAGTGCAAAAAGACAAATTACTACACGCACATTTAAAATACTTAAACTTTGAGCATGCCTAAATCATAAAAACTGAGGGTTGTTCACGATAACATAAGATGCGCAAATCAAACACCATTTTTGTGCAGATGGCAGGATCGAATTGAACTGGCGTCTTTCTTCAAAAGATGATCCACACACACACACCTCATCACAGGGAAACGAAAACTGACAAAGAAGAGCACAAACCATGTCTCTGAAACAGCAAGCCAGCTAACGTAAACAAGTGACACTTTCCAATGCATAAATACTGTGATAGCTCACGCAAAGCATGGTGCAGAAATTGGATTAGACGAGTCCTTTGTCATGTATAACATTACACTGCTCATTAATAATGCTTAAAAGGGGCAGTCAAACCAATGTAGAGTGGTACTATACAAGCAGCCAATGAGCACAAAACAAATTAGGGTCTTGTGACCCTTTAAAACCTCAAGTACTAAGAGTGCCAGTTTACCCATAAGGACAAGTTTAAGTCAAAAAAAAAAAAAAGGGAAGCAAGAATAGGTTTCTTAAAGTTTATTGAAAACCAGTTGAAGTCTTGTGACGCTCTTGAACCATTAGGGGACCAAGTGAGGCCTTGCCTTCCCACTGAACATCTAGAAAAGCAAACACCTAGGTCAAATATAGCACTTAAAAGCATCAAAAGCAACTTTGAAAGCAGCTACCTACCACTGAAAGCAGCAGTTCCACTATCAGGACCACATGTTGAGTCACAACAACCGCAAACCTGGTGGTTTCCATCAGCTGCAAACCATCTGCAATGAGACACAAGTTAGACACCACACCTTAAACTAAAAGGTCTTAAATGCATAAACATACCCATTGGCAAAGGAACATGACTTGTGTCCAGCATCACTTGGTACAGCAGCAATAGTGGCCTTCAAGAGACAGGTTATATAGATCTGCAAGAGACTCAAAATTAGGTCAAACCCAAAGCAGCAGGAAAAACTCAAATTAACTCTTGATGCTCGTAGTACATACAGAATGACTGTTTCCCCCCTGGAACATGAATGCCTCCAGCTGGAACTGGACCTTGTCATACTGGGTTTGAGGCATGAACCGGGAGCTGGAAGACGTAGCCTTGGCATCCACAAAGCACCTTAAAAGAACATCAACCTCAGCTACAAAGATTGACTCAAGGAGGTCAACTACAGAACCAAGCATTGAGACCTTACCCATCATTGTCGGGTGATGACAGCAGTTACAATGAGCAACTCAATACCAAGAGTTCAACTTACCCATGATTATCAATGAAGGCATATCTCGGAAGGGAGTTCACATCAGGTACTTGGGTAGCCACACAGCTGTCCACAAACACACGCAGAGGCACATGATTGTACACCTTCACAGACGCCTCAATATTGAAGACATTACCCAGGAAGTAATAGTTTGAAGGCCTCTCATAAGACCAGTCGTCTGCAAGAAGAACAGAGTTTAGGCAAAGCCACATGCACAAGGCCAAAGGTCCAAAGAAACTGCACCTACCCAACATGATCTTCAAGGAGAAGAGCAAGACATCTTCACCAACCTCTTTTGAGGCATAAGGAACCCAAGTTGGAACCAAGGCATCGCTGCTTACATTATGAAGCCTGCAGTTCAAGACACAATTAATTGATCTTACAGTTGCAACAAGGCAAGAGGCAACAGTCACTTAAAGGGTCACTTACCTTTGATAGTGGCATTGAACGCCAACAATCACGCCATCGGCACGGGTAATTGGAGTGCCAGCAAGTGCCTCGGGAGCGTAGGTAAGAGAGAACGTGTAGACAAGCTCATCCTCAGTTACCTGTAAGAGATGGAAGTTGTTACCAAGAGCATTCAACTCAGCCATGCTCTTGAGGTTATGCCACAGAATACTCATTTTGGGTTCCAAGGAACAGTTCTTAAAGAACCAAACTCAGAGTGAAGAAATCTACATTTAAGGGTTTAATGGACATTCATAGAGTCACAAGTTCTTACCATCAGCACACTGTTGCAGTTCTGTAGTTCATACTCAAAGAAGAAGAGCACCCTAGATCCTGGAACCTGACCGACAACAGAACACCCTCCCAAAGACAAACCAGATGGCTGGATGAGGTGACCATTGCTAAACAAGTCCTGCTGTACCTCCACATGAACACTACTCTCACTGCATTGAACAGCTACGCTACTGGGAGTCACGGGTTGCCTGATCTGGAAATCCACTGCCAACTCACTCTGAACCTCTGGAACAACTGGAAACCTCCAATCCAGAGGCTTGACTGGACCCTGCATCAGCTGCTTCTCCTGAACTCCAAAAGGACTCTGCAAGGCAGAGGTCATTCCCATAGGGTTCCAGAGTCCTCGAGGAGAAACAGCAGGACCTCCGGAAGCCAGATGTGATTCTGAGCTCATGCTCCTTGGACTTTGACGGTACTTCAAACTTCCCTGTGCATTGCTCAGATCAAATACAACAATCACAGCCAGCACTAACACACCTTGCAGGAATGCCATCCTAACAAACTTGGAATCAATGCCACAATACTCACCAGTGCTTGACTTTGCCTTTTATACAGCTTTGAATTAGGATGGCTCCTCCCCTTTCAGCTTAATTGATTACACTTGATTCTCCTCCGGACCTGGAGAATTTATCTATTAGCAAATGAGAAAAAACAAACTGGAAACGAGAACAGGTTTAACAAATTTATTGAAAACCAGAAGTCTTTCATTGCTCTTGAACCATTAGGGGACCAAGTTAGGCTTTGCACCTGGAAAAGCAAACACCTAGGTCCAGTACAGCACTTGAAGCATCAAAAGCAAATTTTGAAAGCAGCTATCTACCACTATCAGGACCATGTTGAGTCACAATGACCACAACTTAATGTGAGCTTGAGCATTAAGTCACTAGATGTACTCCCAATTCTCAGTGACAACATTGGTCCTAAAGAGTCAAAGTCAACTTTATTGTCAATTCTGCCACATGTACAGGACATACAGAGAATTGAAATTGCGTTACTCTCAGACCTATGGTGCAGACATTAAATACAAACAGTAACATTAAATACAAACAGTAACATTAAATACAGTGAAAAAATACGAATAAGTACAAATAAACATATAATGTATAAAAATGAAAAATACAATATACAAGTAAGGGCACATGGTAGAGAGTGCAAACCATGTAAACAATATAGTGCAACAGAGCTTGTGTGTAAAAATGTAAAAGTGTCAGAGCAGTCTTGTAACAGTCTTATGAGTAGTGTGAGGTAGTTTGCAGACCAATGCTGCGCAAAGTGACTGGTGCAGGTCAGTGTGTGTGTGTCAGTTCAGAAAGTTTGTGGGGCAGAAGAGGGGAGTGAGGGGAGTGGGGGCAGAGCAGGGAGAGAGTTGAGTTTCCTGACAGCCTGAAGGATGAAGCTGTCCTTCAGACTGCTGGTCCTGGCCTGGAGACTTTGCAGTCTCCTCCCTGATGGCAGCAGGCTGAAGAAGCTTTGCATTGGGTGGGTGGGATCAGCTGCTATGCTGAGGGCTTTTTTGGTGAGACGTGTGCTGTAGATGTCTTGGAAGGTGGGGAGAGGTACACCAATGATCCTCTCAGCTGCTCTGACTATGCGTTGGAGAGTTTTTTGGCAGGATGGATTGCAGGCTCCAAACCACACAGTGATGCAGGTCGACAGGATGCTCTCGATGGTTCCTCGGTAGAATGTGTACATGATGGGGGCTGGTGCTCTAGCTGTTCTTAGTTTGCGGAGAAAGTAGAGACGTTGCTGTGCTTTCTTGGCCAGTGCAGTGGTGTTGTTTGTGCAGGAGAGATCCTCAGTGATGTGCACACCCAGGAACTTGGTGCTGCTCACTCTCTCCACAGATGCACCGTTGATGGTCAGAGGAGCATGCTGAGTGTGCGCTCTCCTGAAGTCAACAACAATCTCCTTCGTCTTCTCCACATTCAGAGAGAGATTGTTGTCTCCGCACCACGTGGCCAGGCGGCTCACCTCACTTCTGTAGTTTGTCTCATCCCTGTTGCTAATGAGACCCACCACAGTTGTGTCATCCGCAAACTTAATGAAGAGGTTGGAGCTGTGTGACGGTGTGCAGTCGTGGGTCAGCAGAATGAAGAGGAGGGGGCACAGCACACATCCCTGAGGGGCCCCCGTGTTAAGAATGGTGCTGGATGTGTTACTGCCGACCCGTACTGCTTGTGGTCTTCCTGAACGATGGAATGGATAGCGGGTTTGTGTGGACTAGCCGCTAGCCTAGCTCGGATACCTCCACGCTTACCCCTCTTCTGCTTCCTCTCACACCGCTTGAGGTGCCTTCATTGTGGGCGAGGTGCGGGAGTGGGGGTCGGTGATTGAATAGGCCTCTGGAGCAGATCCAGATCATTCAGCTCTTCAGCGTCCACAGAGTTCAACTTCTGCTAATGTCGAGCAAAAATGTTCAGCTATAAACGCGCTTAAGGGCAGATAAACGTGACGAAGACAAAAAACAATGCGACTTACAGGACGAAAAACATGAAAACACTGTTTGGTCGGGAGAGAGAGAGAAGCTGCTGCGTGTGCACGCGCCACCATTTTCATTCACAATTTTCAGCCACAGTCCTGCAGAATATTGCCCCAGTTTTGAAACTTAACCATCCTGTAGATTTCCAGTAAAGCTTAGAGCTTTATTAGCTTGTTCAAGTGTTTGATTACAGTTGGAGCAAGACTGCAGGACTGAGGTTGGCCACGCCTGTTCTAGTCACTTGAAGTGATTAAAAACTCAAGAACAGCACCTTCATGGAAGCAAGGGTTTAGATCTTGCCAGTGATTATCAGTACCAGGTTGGTTACAAAGAGCAAATCTTTAGCCACTTGATGCTACAGAGTTGACTTCAAAAGATAACATGGCAAGACAAGAGCTAGTAATTGAACTCAAATTAGTCACTTAGAGTTGGTACAAACTTAAGAAACTCCACCTTTCCCACCAAATTGTCAATGAAATGTTGGAGCAACTCAAACTTTAGAGCATCATACTGTGGTTGTCAACCAGGAAGCCTACTTTATGCAATCCTTTATAAACTGGAGTTCACATAAGGTCGGTCTTTAGGGTTAAGTCAGTCAACTTCCCCATTCCTCCCGATTAAATTGTCACAACACCCCCCTTATTCAGAGGTGCTTTTTTTACACCTCTGGTTTGAAAAACTTTCTGAAAACGGGCGTTTTTAACTGGGGGTAAGGGGTGGGGTAGAGTGTGGAGACAAGGCAGAGACTGCAAAAAGAGTGACAAAAAGTGAATGAATTCTGCTAATTTGCACACCAACAATGTAAACACACACATTTTGGCAAGATGGACAGCGACACCGAGAGAAAAAAAATTAAAATATGTATTTGCAACGAATGGTAGTTTCTCTGCTTCCTAAACTTGTACATAAACATAAAACCATTAATTTACTGACATGTAATCACTATAAACTTAAAACAGACATATTGGGGTTTCATGAAGACACACACGATACAAAATATTTTACCTTATTGATTTAATGACATTTGAATAAGTAGAATATAACATAACATTAGCATTCAGTCATGATGAAATGTGTAAACAGAACAAATTATGCGATACTTTGCAAGTAGTAGACTGGTAGACTATCATTTGATAATAGCACTCAAAGAAACAAAGCAGAGGACACATTTACTAAATGGCTAGTATAATAGACATGTAAATGGACATGTTAAAGGTCACATTGTTAAAAGTATCTAAGTGGTTAAACATTCAGCACAATAAGACTGTCATCAATCTTAATTGCCATTCCAAATGTTTATTTTAAATAGTATTTATAGCTACATATATAGATATAAATATAGGCTATGGTTGAGATAAAACAAAAACTTTACTTAAATAGCAAGGATTCTGCATTTTTGTGAACATCAGCTGGCTCTTCTACTCCATTGTCAAGGATTTGAGGCGTGAAGTGTGCATTGCTACAGCCTCAAATTTTTCAGGTCTTGTAAACGGTCCTCTTGTGTACACAAGTGTTCCGGAATGTGCACTTTCTTGAGCTCGTCCTGAAACTGCTTCGGCTCCTCTAACACAGTCAAAAAGAACCTCCAGTAATCGATCCACATACCCTGCAGAATGAAAAGAACATGACATTAAGAACAAAAACTATTTTGTAATTGCATATAGTCAATGCTGCTAAATTGCATACCATATGTAGGCCTCGTCTTAATTGGCCTCACTGTACATTCTCCCTTTTTGTAACGAGGATACGGCTTGTGCCATCTTAGCTGTCCAGTAGCAGTTGTTGCTTGTTCTCTTGCACTGTATTCATTGTAGAGAGTTGTGATCTAAGGTGAGAATGTATGCAGTAACAGTGTGAATCACTTGATACTTTACAAACGACCAAGCTTATTTTCTCAATGATGCATTAATTGACAAAATTTGTTACATAAAGGACTTGCAAATAAAAACATACCTGCACAACATCCCGACAAAACAAAATGCTACACTCTTTGGTGCAAACCGAATGAGCAGACTGCGGAATGACTCAAGAGAGGAAGTCTGGTGGTGCTCACTTAGATTTTCTAAGTCCCTAAGCAGTCTTGGAGCCAGGATTATGTCACAGAGCTTCTCACAAGCAGCAGTACCTAGTGGAAAAATAATCGTCAACTTACATCAACAGACAACAAAAGATACTTAAGGGAAAGAAGTGTACAATAATAGAAGTGAAATGCAATCATTGAATAATAAAAAAATGGTATGTATACGTAAAGAAAAAAATATCTGTATTTCAATATTTATTCTTACTTGGTTTTAGCCACTGCCGTGTTTGGTCTCCAACAAGTGGTTCATGGAGGCATTGGGGAAATTGCCCATCATGCTCATGAATGTTCTGCACATGATTTGCAACGGATTTCCACTTGGCCACAATTTCACAGCCTCTATAGCTCCACACCAATATAGATGGTTGACGATGCTCTTTTTCCAAGCACCAACTTCTCTGCAACTCTTAGCTATATGGTCAATTTTCTTGGCCACACCTAAGGAATACAGTTATTTTTTTAAAACAACTAAGACAACTGACAGTTATGCCACATGTTAATACTGAAATATTTATATACTATTTCTTTTATCTTGGTCATATTGTACATTGTAAAACACACCTTTTGCCATGTGCCATGCATCAAACTTGTGCACAACACCTGGTCTGCTGTCCTTGAGAAACTTTATGACAGATGGATGCCTATCTGTGACAAGTATTTGAGCATGGACCCCTCTCTCCTCCAGTTGTTTTAGACATCGTTCCAAGCCCTCCTTTTCCCATGCGCTGACTGTTCCCAACATCATTGCTCTAAAAACATATTTGTTTCATTTTAAACTGCTTGGATAAATAATGCTACACATATCAATGTTCACAATTAAATTAAACATATACACACATACTTGAATGAGCTGGATGTCCATTACCCTATTTGCTTTTAGGTCCATCATTGTGTACGTACCAAATTTAGCACTGTGCCCTGTAAAAATGAATCTCAGGAAAACTACTATATTATGGTGTAAATAGAGTGAAAACTGCATTATATAAATTCAGTTTATGACACATACCATGTGTCAGCTCTCTTGTCTCCCCCAGAACGATGTGCCCATTGTTGACTGCTTCCGAAATTGCAGTACTTTGCTGCATCTGCCACAGCCAGTTGATTGTAGGGAAGTAAAGTCCGTTGGTACTTGAGGAAGGTTGTTTGGCTAATTCCCATGATATGAAATGCCTTCATGAACTGGACACAAAAGAACAATCAGTCATACTTCTATTGGCAGAGAGGCTTCATCAGTGTAGAAAAATGGAAGTGTCTTACCTTGTCCACTTGCAAAAAGGAAGCTCCAATAAAAAGTATTGCTGCAGCAAGCTGAACATTACCAACTGGCAAATTTGTGACATACACCTGACTTGTCCAAGTGTAGTGACGTTCACAATGTGTGCAAACTTGAATCACACACACACACACACACACACACACACACACACACACACACACACACACACACACACACACACGTGTTCCCACAGTCTTTGTTTACAGCACAATTTCTGGTGCAGACAGGACACTTTATGAAGAAAACCTCAAGCTCTTCACAAACAATGAACTTCCTCATTTGATAATGTGAAACTTCAGTCACTGTGCTAAAATAGAAGATAGGCAAAAGAATGAGAATTAAACAGTGTCAGAGTGCAATGTGTATTAATGACACAGCAGATTGAAATTATCAGTATTAAGTAAATCAGAAGGTACATAAAATTAACCCACCTCTCATCATAGGCACTGATTTGTCACATCTGGGTGAAAAGTGGTGTCATCTTTAGCCTTACTTTTAGGCCTTTTTACAGGCGTTGAAAAAGCTAGAGGGCCATCCTCAAATGAAGTATTCAACATAATAGTACTGCAGCCAACATGTTTAGTATGTTGCTTCATTTGAGTGCCTAATGATAAGACATTTTTACGATTCATTCGTTAACATCTGATAACTATGGGTTGACAAATTAATAAATTGAAGATTTATTCTTACTCTTGCTTCTTCGTTCTGGCTTCCTAGCGTGCTGTGTTGATACATGCTGCTTGACAGGTGAATTATCAAGTGTTTGGCATGACGCATCTTTTGTGAGCACTTCTGTCTGAGAACCACTGATGTGGACTATTTAAGCAATGTCCTTACTACCTTTCTGGGCCTTGAACATGTCTATGCAGGGTCAGAAAGCTCTCAGATTTCATTACAAATATCTTAAATTGTGTGAAAAGATGAACAAAAGGTCTTACGGGTTTGGAATAACATGAGGGTGAGTAATTTTTGGGTTAAATATCCGTTTAATAAACCTACATCTATGAATTTGGCAAAAGCAGTGATTGTTGCAAGCAGACTGTTCTACTATTTAAACTACAGGAAATAAGATATATGCTAAGATATTTTGTGTTATGTGTGCATATTGAATTAATTGTTGTTCTCTGGGTTCTAGGGAAGGAATGGACATTGGTCCTCTGGAGTCAGCATTTGTTACAGTTTTATAAAGAGCTTCAGTGGAATGGATATCTGAAGCAAGTGGAACAAGTGGAGCAGGTATTGCTTGTGCAGGGCTTTCCTTGCTGTTGTTTTTGGGTGGAGAAGGAAATAATAATCATTTTCATCAGAAGTGTATGGACATGTAAAAGCTCTACACAAGAAGGAAGCCAAAGGGATTTGTGTGCATGCGCGGAAACTATAGAACAGATCCCACTGTCCCAAATTTACATGTTCAACCCAAATCTGTAAAGCACTTGTGCAGACACTTATACTACATACACACGCATACGATTCAACAGGAATGGATTTTCCAAATATGACGTCAGGAAAACAAACGTGCTTATTTGCAGATACAAACAAAAACGTTAAATTGGGCCAAAGGCAGTTGGGTTGATGACTGTGGTTTTCCACCAAACTGATTATGAAAGAATAGAAATATATAGGGCAAATTCAGGTAAATTGTGACACTGTTTTGTATTGAGATGACTGAGTAAAATGTCCTAATTAACCTGAATTCACCCTACTATTATTAGGTGTTACCAAATTTGTTTACTTTAATGACTAATTTGACCAATACTATAAGAAGATCTCAAAAATTGAAAACAATTGGAATTGGCAATACCACATCCCCCTTTCAGAATTTGCAAAATGTTAATTATTTTACCAAAATAAGACGAATAGTTGTAGAATAGTAGAAAAGTTGCATATAGCCATCTTATTTAGGTCAGTACTAAATAAACAATAACATGCATTTTGTATGATCTCTCTTATTTTGGTAAAATAATTAACATTTTGCTGATTCTGAAAGGGGATGTAAACCTTTGACCTCAACTGTACATATATTATATGTGTGTGTGTGTGTGTGTGTGTGTGTGTGTGTGTGTGTGTGTGTGTGTGTGTGTGTGTGTGTGTGTGTGTGTGTGTGTGTGTGTGTGTGTGTAACATAATGCATTTTTAAATCACTTTACAGCCCTAACACATAAATTAGAAAGCAAATGATTCATAAAGATTATCCAAAAGAAACAAGCCAGCCTTAACCACAAGCCGGTGTAGAATCAAAACCCTTGTCCTACATCTGCAAGTCTCTAAGTCTCATCCCTTTTTGCACAGCTTCAGGACAAAAACATTATCCTGCATTCATTATTCATTATGATATTCATATTCATAATTCAGCTGAGTGCTTCTGCGCACCGGGATGCAGTCACTGAGCATGAACATGTGCCTCGTGTCATTTTGTCGCTTAATAGCAGAAGGATCAGTGAAGTTTGGAAGGTGGAAAGAGTGAGAAGGGAGTAAGGGAAGGAAGTGTATCTGGGATGGCAGGGATAACACCTCCTCCTCAGGGCTCTGAGGTCAGCTCCCCTGGGCTTTGAACTTTGACACAGCAATGAGCAAGTAATGTGTGTGTGGCTGTGCGTTTTAAGGACAGAAAAAGCTGATTTTGTGAGGCTTCTTTGTGTAATGTGCTGCTACTTAATATGAAAAACTGTGTGTCTGAAGGTTTTATGACCAATTTCACAGTCAATTTGCTTTATAGCATTGACTTTAGATATAGCAGTGAATTTTATCTTTATAGTATTCTAGTCTCATATGCACTACCAGTCAAACGTTTTTGACCAGTAAGATTAAAGAAGTCTCTTCTGCTCACCGAGCCTTTATTTGATCTAAAGTACATCAAAAACACTACAATTTTGAAATATATTTACTATTTAAAATAACTTTTTTCTACTTGAATATATTTTAAAATGTAATTTATTATTGTGATTTTTAGCATCATTACTCCAGTCACATGATCCTTCAGAAATCATTCTAATATTCTGATTTGCTGCTCAAAAACATTTATTATTATTATGTTGAAAACAGTTGAGTAGAATTTTTTCAGGTTTCAGAAGAAAAGCATTTATCCAAAATAGAAATCTTTTGTAACATTATAAATGACTTTATCAGTTTAAAGCATCCTTGTTATATTAAATAGTACAAATATTTCACAATTTTACTGTTTTTGCAGTACTTTGGATTAAAAAATGCAGGCTTGGTGAGCAGAAGAGAATTATTTAAAAAACTTTTTTTTTTTTTAATCTTTTTGTTCAAAGCGTTTGACTGATAGCGAGCGCGCGTGTGTGTGTGTATGTGTGTGTGTGTGTGTGTGTGTGTGTGTGTGTGTGTGTGTGTGTGTGTGTGTGTGTGTGTGTGTGTGTGTATGTGTGTACCTGGTATTCATCACGTTGTGGGGACCAAATGTCCCCACAAGGATAGGAATACCAGTAGATTTTGACCTTGTGGGGACATTTCTCAGGTCCCCATGAGGAAACAGCCTCATAAATCATGCACAATGAGTTTTTTTGATGAAGTAAAAGTGTGCACAATCTCCTGTGAGGGCTAGGTTTAGGGGTAGGGTAGGTGTAGCGCGATAGAAAGTACGGTTTGTACAGTATAAAAACCATTACGCCTATGGAATGTCCCCATAAAACATGTAAACCCAACATGTGTGTGTGTGTGTGTGTGTGTGTGTGTGTGTGTGTAAGACTGATACCATCTTAACACATTCTACCAAAGATACAGACAAACCAGTTATTTTCATTAATTTATTAATTTTTATTTAATCAGGATGTCTTGTTTTGCCTGCCTCATCCTAGTGTTGTAATTGTTAACTAAAACTAAAACTTAAAAAAAATGTTTTTATTAATTGAAATAAATCTGAAATAAAACAAACAAACAAACAAAAAACTAGATGAAAATCTTAAAAAAAAAGAAAAATAATAAAATTTTGCTATGGCAACAAACTGAAACAGAACAAAAAAAATTGGAAAGTAAAATTTCGGTTAAGTACTAACATTACTATAATTAAAAATGGAAAAGAAAGAAAGAAAACTAAATATGTATATATATATATATATATATATATATATATATATATATATATATATATATATATTCTGTGCTTTTGTAATTTTTATTATTTATATATTGCTTTTTAATGAATAAAAAACCTATTGAAACATAAGCTAGTTAGCTAGAGACTGTATCTTTTTTTATATTTTTATATTTTATATGATACACTGTATTGTTTAAAAGAAAACCTATTGTTCTCATGTTGTGCATCAACCCTGTTACCATCATTTTTTTTTCTCTATTAAATCAAACCAAGTCATCAGTGAAAGAAGTGTTCAGGAAAAGTTAATTTCCTCTATTTAATTTCTTTATATTTGTTTTTTTTATCTTTCTGAAGGCATAATTCAATCCAAATATATAAGTTATTCATTTATCTTGATGTAGCATAATGCAATTTACATTGCTAAACATCTTAAACATGATTTGTCTGATATTGTTCAAAATACTGCAAAAATGTACTTTGATGACCAACTATAAAAGGATAGAATGACCCTTTTAAAGATGTTTTAGTGCAGTGTGTGTGTATATATGATGATTAGTAGGTGTGTGCACTTGCCTAACTGATGTACCATATAGAAATATGGCACATGCAGTCTCAACCTTTGACCTGTAGCGTCTAGTCACACTCATCCTCCATCTCTCCTGGGGCTTTCCATTCACAGCGAGAAGGACAGCAGCTGCTTGTCTAGATGAAGAAAAGGAAAGAGGATTTGGATTTGGTGGGATGCTGTATTTGTGAAAAGATGAAAGGAAATGGCAGGAAAAAGTAAAAACGGGCTCTCTGCAGTATCTTATAACACAGTCCTTCTATAAATAGTTATAACTTACTTTTTACAGCAGCTTTGCATCTTTTTCACCACACTTTGCATATTCACTCTTACTGTGTTTATCCTGTATGAACAGACATTATATCTTTGACCTTTCAAGTGACTCGGTCACCAACGCCATCAAACATGGACCTCTACCATGTCACTCTTCCTCTTTCTACTTCCACATGCACTTACTGTGATGCAGTTAACATGAACAATCCTGACAAGAGGCAATGAAGTTTAATACACTCTCAAGTACCCACATTCTGAGACACGTGTAATTCAAGCATGCCTCAACTCCCTAAGCAACAATGCACAATAGTGCTTTGGATTTGTATACGCTTGTGCAAGCTAGCGCATAAAAATAGACAAATACACACCCAATACTAATGAGCATGAAGCAGCCTTGACTTTGAAAGAACCATTGTTTACATTGTGTCTATTTCCTGATAAAAGCTGACAGAGAGTAGGTGGTGCATGTGTGTGCGAGTGAGTTTTTTGTGCATGTTGTGGGGGGGTGGGTTGGCTGAACCTGTTTAATTCAGTGTGAGTCTGCTGCCTGGCATCTGCTGATCCCTCTGTCATGGTCCTGCTGGGTGGACTCACGCACTCACTCCACTGGGAACAAGAGAACACTAGAGAGCATGGAAAGGAGGCGTATTGAGAGACCACAGAAGTCAGATACAGTAGTTAAAGAAACAGTACATCCATTAATTACTCTCATGTCATTCCAAACCCGTAAGACCTTCATTCATTTTCAAAACACAAATTAGGATATTTTTGATGAAATCCGAGAGCTCTCCGACCCTTTATAGACAACAATGACATGTTTAAGGCCCAGAAATGTAGTAAGGACGTCATTAAAATAGTCCATGTGACATTATGAAAATACTTTTTGTGCGCAAAGAAAACAAAAATAAATATAACTGCAAGCAACGATTACCAGGGTTCAAGTGCATATGAAACAAGACATTACATATAGCAAGTCTGTAACCACCTAAGTCAATGATTAAAAAAGCATTTTTTGGCAAACCCAGGTAATTTACCATAAAAATATGATGTTTTTAAATGTTTATGAATGTTATAGTGCCAGCTGTGGTCCTATCTCTCTAAAACTTTGCATGCTTGTTTATAATGATCTGTCGCATATGCTTACCATGCTTCGTGAAGTTCTGAGTTTTCATTTAGGCTTTATAGGCTTTTGGGTGTATTTGGACAGACCCCTTTTCTAAACAACCCTGTTATAGCTTCCCAAAGAGTGAATTTCAACATCCTTTTGATAATTATTGACCTAGAGACTGAGTCCTGAGAATTGCCCTATCGCACAATTTTGTTTTTGTTTTTTCAGATTGAGCGAAAAACCTAGGACTGCTTTGCAAAAGTATTTTTTTACATTTTCTCAATCATTTAACAAACGATTTGATTGACAGCAGTGGTTCTAGAAGCAAAGTTGTTCGAAATGAGGAGCTCTATCGTATGATATAAGTATTGTGCGTATGTGTGAAAAACTGCACAATATACAATTGTTTATATTGTTGAAACATGCTATGTCGCCATAAGTCAAACAGGCCCACCGAATTTCGTTCTGATCGACCTCCATTAATCTTGTCTAATAGGTGCTCACAGTTTAACTGCCCATTGTTTTTTTCTTATAGTGCACCAAGTGGTCAAGCTCTGTGACTTTTTTCATGTGACCTCAGATTCAGCTCTTACATACGTGTTGTGAGTTTGACAAAGATATCTCATTCCATTCCTTTCAAACATTTTGGCATCCCTTTTCTGACCGCGAGTCTAAAGTTGAACTGTTTTTGATAATTGTTGATATTCACTCTCCAGAGAATCTTTCTGCACTGATTTGGTTCCATTCTGTGAAAAAATAGGACTAGTTCGCAAAAGTAGGTTTTCAATGCATTTTCAATAGCTAAATCCCTGAAAATTTGGGTGATGGATAAATCCTGCCCCCGTCAGGCCTTACTACCATCCCTCCAAGTTTCAAGTCTCTATGACTTACGGTTTGGTCTACCTGATCAGTGTTACATGGAGATTGGAGGGCTAGAAAACTTTCATATTTCATCAAAGATTTAATAATTTATAAGTTTCGAAAGCATGAGTGTGAGTAAATAATGACTTTGTTCATTTTTGGGTGAACTATTGCTTAAAATACAGTGATAGTGAAGGGAGTGTTTGTGCACTGATAAGACAACACACTGCTCTTTCTCTTGTAAGCGTTATGGAAAGTCGGTAGACTGTGACCTTATGCTTAGTCTAAACATTTTCAGAAGTTCGTATCTCAAAGCACTACATACTTGGCACTCTTTCATTAAATTCTCTGAAACTTTAATGGATTCTGCGTGGTTGTGGTCCAGTACATGGAATGATTTATCACCTATGAAACATCTCACAGGCTGATCGCGGTTGTCATCTGGTGTTTTCTCATTGTCTGTCTCTGCAGTGGCTTTCTGTTATCCAAAGCTGTTGGCCTTATCTTTCCTGTTTCATCTTGCCACTCTCTTTCTGTTTTCGCCAGTGGGATAATGAAAGGTAAGAGATAAGAGATCCTTCCCCATCGCCAGCAGCATGGATCCTTTCCCATGGGTCCATCGTCCAATGGGAATGAGTCAGGGCGCTATGAATAGCTGACAGACAGGGAAAGGGAAAAACAGTATTTGTTTATATGAGAATGAAAATGTGTGTGTGTGGGAGAGAGAGAGAGAATAGCACCATCCTGGATTGGCGTTCTGCCAGCCTCTGTCTCAATGCAAGAAAGAGATGCAGTTGTTAAATAGGGTTTGGGAATATGATAGAAGGACATTAAAAATGTTCATATTTCAGTATACAAAACAGTCATGCAGTTGTTTGTGTATTTGATTAGGATGCTCATGTATTATTTTGGGGAAAAAGTTGCATATAGCCCCTTTAAAGTGACAGTTCACCTAAAAATGACAATTCTGTCAGCATTTACTCATGTCGTTCTAAACCTGCATGACTTTCTTTTTTCTGTGGAACATAAAAGAAGCTATTTTGAGTTTTTTTCCTCCTTACAATGGAAGTCAACATGCACCAAAACTGTTTGGTCCACCCTCATTCTTTAATATCAGATTTTGTGTTCTGCAGAAGAAAAATGGATTGGAATGACATGAGGGAAAGTAGATAATGACAGAATTTAGTCTCACGCACATCATGTCAGATATCATTTCACATTAATGTTATTATGAATATGTGTGCATATGATGTGTGAGCTACAGATTTAAGATGGAAGAATACATTGAATAAAGAGTGTTCGGATGTTCAAACCTCTCCAGTCTTCTGTAGGAAGTGGCTAAATAAAAACAGCAGACAAAGCTTTTAGAGTGTGTCAAGGTGTGTTTTCCTCTCCTATAATTATGGCTAATTTTGGACCTAGATTAAGGAGAACATGAAGTCCTGGCTCAGTTAACTGGAAGTCATTGAAAACAGACAATAACTTGGCTCTCCACAAGCTCATATATTATGCTCCAGAGCATCATCAGGCAGGTTTTCTCAGAAGCTTCTCAGGAACATTTATTTGGAAAGTCGACTGCCACAGTCAACATAATTGTCATTGTTTCCCATTCAGGGGTTATGAATAAAACGGAAACAATTTTCAGAGAGAGAACTCAAAATTGAAGAAGATAATATTCTGTATTTAAATCAGACAAAACTTTCACTTCTCCTCAGACCAAACTTTTACTTCACCTCTTAGATAAGAATTAAATGATAAAGATAAAACAATAAGCTTACATAAGGCTCTTTTGTTTTGTTCACATGTCAGCATACATAAACCACATGCTCTGTTGCAAGTGATAGAGATGGAGTATGGAAGTGGAAGTGATACACTTCACTATTTCAGTTGTTTATTTTCAGTAAAGACGGATCAGCAGTAGCTTGGTGTTTAATGAGTTGTGTTTGTAATGAGAGAGGATTGACGGTTGAGGTTCATGGCCCAGGGGACGGTGTCTTTGTGTCTCAGAGTTCTCTGTTTTCCTCTGTCATGGCTAACAGTTAAACCGAGCACCGAACAATGGATGCAAACGCCATTTGGCCTCTCACAGCCCCGAGTGGGAGTGAGTAATGGGGGTTTAAAGATCATGCTGCTGCTTTTTTTCCAAAACGTCTTTCTCAATCTCTGCGTCTCGTCGTTAATTACATCTAGTCTACACAGACCTCGTCTTCAATTAGCAGCAGTGTTGAGTGTAATATATTTTGGTGCAATATATTACCTTACAATGCGTATAATGCTTTGTTTGTTTTTATATTTATTTGACAAATTAATTGCTGAATCATTATCAAATTTAAAATATTAAAACATAAATATGCATATATATGGGCCATTTTACAGAATTGGTGCAAACTGCTGTCCCACAACCAAAAACACATTTAAAAAGCATTTAAGTATTCAAATCCTAGATGTTTACTAAGATCCTTTTATTATCTATTGAGACCCACAATAATATTTAAAATATCAGTAGCTTAAAATAAATAAAATCATAATTTAGTGGGTACTTGCAGTTGGAAGGTGGCTGTTCCAAAAAAAAACAACAACCTACATTTCAACTTATGAAAATGAAAAAAATAAATATTTTTTTTTGCATTTTATTCCATTGTTGTTCTTAAAAATATCTTTTTGATTTTTTTTAAAAAGTGAAATAAAAAAAATATTTCACATACAGTGTATGTTTATTTAATTGGCTGAGACTTATTTTAATGTCACGACCAAAACATGGGATGTTTTGTCAAAAATAAAGTATACTGAATTATCAACTAAAATGTTATGATAGTGTTTGGTTCAATGTATATTCAACCTAATGGAAATAAGTATGATCAACTTTTTGCCTTTTACAAAGAAAAATTGAATTCAAAATACAACAAATCTCAGAAATCACACTTGAAATATTGTTCAAATTCTAATTGTTATTGATTTACCTCTGAAAACTTTTTAATAAAATATTAAAATATTATATTTCCAAGGAAGATCAGGTCAATATAACCCTTCTAATTAAATGATATATTACTACGTTTCGGTAGTGACAAATTTGGAAAGAGGACAAATATTCCAAAACTTTCTGAAAATACAATATGAGAATTAACTGCACAATTACTAGAAATGTGTACCTTAGATATTATACAATTTGCATACATAATTTTTTAAAACTGAGATTATTTGTTAATTAAATTATTGCATTCTTTATCTTCACAATTGCTTCTCAATAGCACATAAAGACGACAAAAAGTGAAAGTCTACCCTAATTAAATCACTTTGAATTCCTCTGCTACTTTAGTTTATCAGCAGCCCCATTGAATATGCAGACGAGAACAAACACTGCTATAGTGAATGTGTGCCAGTAAATGAATTAACCCCATCCCCCCATAACGCTCCTGTCCTGTCTGGAGTTGGCTGAGCCTCAACACATGATGCAGCCCATGTAACACAACTGCTTTAATTAACAAAAAATCCCTTTCCTCTTTTTGTATTCAGCATGCAAAGCCTCTCCTTACAATTTAAGTGTTTTTAATATTGTTGACATATGACATCAGCCTCAAATCAAAACAAGGTTAAAATGTTGGCTAAGTTAGCAGAGTCAGCCCTTGACAGAATGGAAGAGTTAATGTGAGTGTTCCTAAGTATATGCCAAAACAAAACCAAATGATGAGGTTTACATTACAGTTATGTTTTTACATCAGTTACTGTGAGTTTTTAGTGAGGCAAAACAATTACGTAATACGTAGCACATTGAGGGGCGGTTACCTTGGAAACTTTCCTGCGTTTTCCAAACTGGGAAACGACCAATGGCGGGATTCGGCTCATACTATTATGTGCAGTAGTAGGGGTGTTCGCACGGTGTGCAGAAACACAAACCCGCTTTCTTGTCCTAAACAATATTTTTGTTTCATTGTAAGAACATATTGATTGATAGTAGGCATATATTTGTGTGGTAAATTAAAGCGTGTTTTACGTTTGACGTCCTATTCTTTTCAAAACACAGTAACACTGTACCCTCACATGTTATAGTCTGATAATGGCATATTCCCCGCAGAAATTCAATCGTCTATCGGTGTTCATGAAAATGTAGGTACTATCACTTTTCCTCTCAAAGACATTTTAACTCCAAACTAAATTCATTCGGTACGAAGAAGTTTGGTTTTACCTGTTCGAGGTCAACTTTGGAAACGCTGAGGTGAGTAACGTAACGTTAACTAAAAATGAACACTCAATGAAAGTTGAATCTAGTTTAATGGCTATTGTCGACTAAGTATTAAAATAGACGACGCTCGCAACGATCGAAAATGTTAGTCATCACTCACAGTTTGCATATTACAGTTATTATTATCCACATTTAATTGGATTAAATGTGATTGTTTATGGTTATACCAATGTACGATATGTAGAGGAAATTTAAAGCGGTTCACAAATGATTCCAAGTGAATTAAATGATTTTTTTAAAAATATGTAAAGTAGACGCAGATGATATGTGTTCCTAATAGCGATGTTTTTATGAGCTGAGTGTTACATTAAAAGCATAATTTATGAGATCGTTAATATGCCACTCTATGATAATATAATCATCTGAATCTTTTTCTTTGCAAATGAACTGTTCGAAAGAACCGATTCCCGGCAGTGAGTCACTCTTCCCATCTCTAAGTTAATCAGTTCTGTGTGATGAGCACTTTTACTGCACAATGTCACTTTGAAAATTAATGTGCAGTCTCGTTAAAAGTGGAGCCCAAGGGCAAGTCTTGGAGTGAAGGTTTTACCGCATACGTTCTCTGAGTGATTTGTCCTTGACTGCAACACTGAAGTAACAAAATAGCTGCACAGAAGTATGAAGTGACAGCTGCTTCCTATCTATTTCACGGTAGTGTGTCTTTTGCACTATTTTTATATTTAGGCGAGTGAATAGAGCATATTTTGTAATAAGGAAATTGATCCCAGAGGCCACAGAAACTTCATTTATATGTTTTTTCCCCTCTCTTTTACCCTTCTGACAGTTTCCCATGTTATTAAATCCCAGCTGTCAGTGGGAGTATTTTCTGATGCAATCCAGGAAAAGTAAACTAATAAGTGTGCGGTTATGTAGCTGCTGAAGTGCTAGATTGCGTCTAATGCTAAGACAGATATGTGTGTTTGGGTGTCTGCACATATAGGATATCTTTAATCACCAATCCAAGTGAAACAGATCATATAACAAGACAGCTTGGCAGTTTTGTTTTACTGTACTGTAGCCCTATAGGCTACTACTGTGTTGTTCTGACCTGATTCCACTGCAAAGAAAACTGAAAAGGATTAGAGTATGTTTTTGTTATTCCCTGTTAGTTGATAGCCTGAGTATTATCATTCAGTGTCTGTCTAAATAGGGAATTGCATCACGTTGACCTTTTTGTACACGATAAGACCTGAAGTATTCAAACAAACATTAACAGCTATTCTGTGTCAAATCTATAGAGGGTTTGTACTTGCGTCACAATTTAGTCAGTTACCCGGATGCGCGGCCATATTGGAGATACTCAGATGTAAACGACAGCATGGATTGCATGGTTAATGTACTACTGAATACATTGTTCTGCTAATTTATGCTGTCTAAACCATGGGAAAACTGTGTGGTAGCTGATAAATTATATGGAGAAGGACTTAGTAAGCAAGAAAGGGTGCAATAGTTTGACAAACTAAAGTTAATAAGTGGTAAAGATACGTATGAGCCTTGTGTGAATGATGCCTTTTGTTCCTCAGACAGTTTTTTTGCACTCCTCTCCTTAATTTATTTGTTTATTTTTTGTAACTTTTCAGAGTCTATAATACTCCAAATGTTTTTTTTCCTGGTCCGACTGATTAGTTCCAACCAAAACCTGAAAATAATAGATCATTTTCAGCAGCAATAATCAATATATATAATCAAAACATGCAAGTTTTGTTCAGTTTTGTGGCATTTTTTACGTTCAGTGCCACCAAAATGGCCCACTGATGACGTGTTGTGAAAAGACTCTATTTATTCTAGCATTTGTGCCTCTTTTCTTTGTGGTATAATGACTAAAAATCCTACTTTAGATGTTAGATGTCTAGATGTTTCCTGATTAGTTTGATGATGGGATATTTAAGGCATATGTTTTTGTTTGTGGACAGTTGTTTTGTCATTTTTGTCATCAGCTTAATTTTTTTCTAAATTATGTTTTTTCTGTAAATGTTTTTTTTTTCTGAATTCATTTTTTTTTTACATTTGAAATTTACAACATTTTAATAAACGTTTAACAAAAATTTAATTTTTGTAACCACACTGTAAAAAGTTTTCACCAGTTTCAACTTAAAAACTTAAGTTTAGCAGCTGCCTTAATATTTTAAGTTAAATCAGCTTAAAACTATAAGTCATTATAACTTATTACACTAAAATGATTTTAATTAACTTGTGAGTTGAAATGACTTAAGTTGATCTAACTTTAAATTTTAAGGCAGCTGCTAAACTTAGGCTTTTAAGTTGAATCTGGTGAAAACTTTTTACAGTGCAGAAAGTAAGTTTAATTAGTTGAATATCAGTTGAATTCATAAAGCTTTCCCATATTATTTTTTCCTAAATAGTTTTTTCCGTTTGTTTTCTGAATTCAATTTTTTTACATTAGAAATTTACAACATTTTGATTAATGTTTAATAAAAATTTAATTTTTGTAACCAGAACGTAACTCTGATTAGTTGAATTCATAAAGCTTTAACATTTAATAACAAAAAAAAATTAACTAAAATTAAAAATGATAATTCATTTAAAAAACATTTTGCAATAATGCCCGTCTGTTTGAATTTTTCTGAATTATGATTTAATACAAATGAATTGGCATTCCCCTTTTCTTCGCCCCTGTATTTATAAGTGGGCTTCACAATTCTGTTTGCATTTTTCTTTTCTTATGTCCACTAGGTAGTGTGCATGCAGCGAATGCATATACTTTGAAGAGTTTGTGTGCTCACTTGTGCACTAGACGTAGAAAATGAAGTCTAATCAGGCCTAAGATGTATTTGGATAGAGTAAAGCCCCACAGCATCCCGCATGTGGCAAAAGATTGTGCACTCACACTCTTAGGTTGAGTATTAGTGCTGATGTCAGTTTTCTGGAAATCATCTTCCACAGTGTTGTGAAATGTGGGATTAGCATGGATGTCATAACAGTCTGAGTCAATGACTTCACTGGTCTCCTCAGTCTCCTCTGGTTGTGTTTTGTGGATTTCCAGAATGTGCCGCAAGTCAAATTCTAATTTAGGATTGTCAGCGGTGAGCAGAGGTCTATCAGCAGAGATAGAGAACAGGGGACGGTTACTGTTTAGTAAAGATTAATCTGTAGTCAGCATATTCTCTGTCTCCTCCGGAGCAAAGTCTATTTTTCAAACCATACACACACACGCACACCATAGTCTCTCTCTGTGATATTTGACAGCCGCAGGGCTCCAGCGGTTAAAATGATCCTATGCTCAGCAGAGTTCAATCTGAGACATTTTGGGTTCTCAGAGGGATCTCAAACTTTCCTAAACTCTGAAATGTGTCTGATAGATTTTAAAGTACAGCTTCTTACAACTACTACTGATGATGTTTCATTTAGGAAAAAAAATTTATTCAGTAAAGTGTTTGAATAGGTGTAAATGTATAAACAAGAGGTCTAGTTTATTGTGTGATTTCTCAGTAGCTGATGAGTTGATAATGAGATATAAACACAGAGACAAGCTACTGGAGAATTTGATGTTGACTGGCGGTGTTTCCTATGACCCTTGTGTTTTTATTTTATTTTTATTATAAAACGGATATAGGCTTTCCATGGAGCATGGACTTCTTCCATGGAACATGTCCTTAATCTTTTTTCCTCTCCAATGAGCAAAAACATTTTTGAAAGTTTGAAACTGTTATTATTGTGAGTGACACACCGTGTGACTCATTTCTCTATTTAACCACAACCCCTGTATTAAGTTTAGTATGTACTTTAGAAATGGTTGCTAATCAACAAATGCTTGTATTTTTTTAAACTGCATTTCTAATATATTTACTGATTATTGAATATTGTTGACTTTTATAATAAAGTGCTTGTGATGTTCCTCAACTGTAAAACAACCAAAAGCATCTGCTAAATGAATACATTACCATTCAAAAGTTTTCAAAGAAGTCTCTACTGATCACGAAGCCTGCATTTATTTGATCCAAAAGTTTGAAATATTTTTACTTTTTAAAATAACTCTTTTTCTATTTGAATATTTTTTTAAATGTAATTTATTCCTGTGATTTCAAAGCTGAATTTTTAGCATCATTACTTCAGTCTCATGATCCTTCAGACATCATTCTAATATTCTGATTTGCTGCTCAAAAAAACATTTTTTTTTATTATTGTTATGTTGAAAACAGTGGAGTGGATTTTTTTTTTTTTTTTGTTTGTTTCTTTGAATAGAAAATTTGGAAGAACAGCATTTATCTATAAATAAATAGACATGTTTTGTAACATTATAGATGTCTTTATCATCACTTCAATCAATTTAAAGCATCCTTGCTAAATAAAAGTATTAATTTCTATAATTTATCTACCAAAAAAATTCAAACCTTTTGAATAATATAGTGTATAATGTTAGAAAAAGCTTTGTATTTCAGATAAATGTTGATATTTGGCTCTTTCTATTCATCTAAGAATCCTGAAAATGTACTTAACTGTTATAAATATTGATAATAATATTGGAGTAATGATGCTGAAAATGTAGCTTTGATCACAGGAGTAAATTATATTTTAAAATATATTCACATAGATATTCAATAGTAAAAATATTTCATAATATTGCTGCTTTTGCTGTATTTTGTATCAAATAAATGCAGGCTTAGTGAGCAGAAGAGAATTCTTTAAGAAACATTAAAAATCTTAGTTTTCAAAAACCTTTGACTGTTAGTGTACATTTTATTTTATTTTATTTTTATTTTTATTATTATTATTATTATTTAAGAGAAAAACATCCTGACAGTCACATAATATGAGCACAGAAATTCCAGAAATATGAAATTCTGGCATGCTCAACTAATAAATCTAGTCTTATTTTTATCTCTGGAAGATCCTTTTTTGACCCATAAGAAGTTTGCCACATGAACCACCCACATGCGTTTACTAAATACAGCCTCCCCACGTTTAGACTTCAAAACGTGACCGAGCTTTTCTCTTTTCTTCACGGTCTCCTCTACATCTCCATTTTTTTTTTCTTGAGGAATGTGAGTTGGCTCTTTCAAACCTCTCCCTAGAAACTGCCCTCCCAAGATAAACAGCACTAGTCCAGCCAGCCAGCCCTCCGCCCTTCCCAGAGGGCTGTGTTTCTCTCCAGCACGTGAGAGGCTGAATCTGGCCTCCTCCCCGGTATGGCACTGCGACTGAGAGCACACTCACCCTTGATCCCTCTCTGTCTCCATGCATTGATTGGCTCAGGTGCTCTTGTTTTCGTGTAGCATCTCCAAATCTGTGTTATTGACTTGCCTGGCCTCTTCAACAAATGGTTTAACCTTTTCACTGCACGTGTGTATGTTTGTGTGCATGTGTTGAAGTTGGCACAATTTCAGGCAATCCTTTCAGTGCCACCCACTTGTAACCAGGCCTACACATAATCTCTGCTTTGAATTCTGCTGAAAACTAGATTTAAGGTTGTATAGATGCACCGCCCCTTGTACGATTGTTCATCAAGATAAAAGGGAACATCCTCAGAACTTAGTCAAATCTTCTTCAAGGTTCTCTTAAAGTTAGGGAATTTTTTTTTATCCAGTAACGTTAAAGGGATAGTTCACCCAGAAATTAAAATGAATTACTCACCACCATGTTGTTCCAAACCACAAATAGTCCAACACAAGACAGTGAACGTGGTAGGACCCTTGCTCCCTATGGTCCGAAAGCTCTCGGATTTTATCAAAAATATCTTCATTTGTGTTCTGAAGATGAACGAAGGTCTTACGGGGTTGGAGCGACACAAGGGTAAGTAAATAATGACGGAATTTTCATTTTTGGGTGAACTAACCCTTTAATAGACTGTTCAGGTTTCTAAAGTTTTTTGAATGTTTCTAGTTTCAGAATGTTCAGAGCAAATTTAAAAGTAATATTTCCATAATGTTCTCCTTTTTTAATTTTTAAAAACTGGATGTTTTGAAATAAAATTTGATAATAAATAACTTAATAGTAATGTTGGCAAATTGTTGTTAGCTGGGTAAAGCCATACTGCAGAATTTCATGCAAAAAAAGCCAAATAAACAGTGGAGATTCTGTCTGGACCTGCTTATAATGCCACTTTTGAATTCACAGGTTTTGGTTTGGCATCCGTCCCTCGTCTATCTTCTGATAAGAAATGCAACCCGCATGGAAATTTTAACCATTTATTTAAATGCAGCTGTTAGGTATGTAAACAGCTTGTTGTGATCGTTGACCTCAATGGCAAACAGCCATTTTCATCACTGTTTGATTAATCGGTCGATTGTGTTTATATGCACATGCATGTTCACAGAGGTGATTTAGTGGTGTGAAAGCCCATTTGGACATGTCTGTGTGTAATATGAGTTGTAAAAGGAGATGTCCATATACGAGTCTGACCCTGTGTGTGTGTGTGTGTGTGTGTGTGTGTGTGTGTGTGTGTGTGTGTGTGTGTGTGTGTGTGTGTGTGTGTGTGTGTGTGTGTGTGTGTGTGTGTGTGTGTGTGTGTGTGTGTGTGTGTGTGTGTCGCTCAGAGCCTACAGCGTGGTCTATGATCTTCAGAATGAAAGATGGGCAGCAGAAGTAATCCTGCACTGCTCCATAATCCTCTCTTTCAAAGACGCTGCCTTTCTTCAGCAGCTCAGATGAGCACCCAAACAGATCAGTGCTGACAGCATTACCAATGTGGCACACAGGGCAGCTAGGCTCTTTAACATTAGCATTGATCCTGCAGTGTAAGCAGCTTCACCGTAAACATTTCAAGAACTTGGGCAGGGATGAAGTTACGGCGTTAAGGTGAAAGATCAGAGGTCTTCATCCCTGCACAGTTTGAAGAGATACATATAGAAATGGAAAAGGAAATCTGATGACGGATATGAGGAGAACTCATTGGTCATCAACTCTTGAATGGTGCATTTAAATGATAATTAGATAATATTGTAACTAGTGTAGCCCATGTAAAAAAATCTTCTAACAGTTCAGCTAGAGGTGATTTGTTGATGTTTTCTGCAGGGCACTGAATACCTTATACAAACACCCTATTTTTTAAATCTATATAGCGAAAAAATATGCTTTCAATCTTCTTTGTTTTAATGCATTTGAGTTTTTTAAGGGGGCCCAAGGTATTAAGACTTGTATGTAAGGCTTAGTGTAATGTAAATGTTGTCTCTTAGCGAAATATGTAGTAGAAAACCCACAAAAGATTTACGTTATTTAAAAAATCCACATAGTTTTATACATATTTTGGACTATGGGAGGCACCGTTATTTCGATGATGTCAAATGGTTGCACTCTATGAGCTACTGGTGTAGGGCTGCATGATACATCGTTTCAGCGGCGTCATCGCGATGTACGCATGCGCGATAGTCACATCGCGGCAGTCACGATGCTGGGCAAAATAAAAATAAAATTATGTGTGTCTGATTTAAAAATGTACTTTCTATATCTCTAAACTTTCTATTCACGTATCTATATTTGTCTAATATAAAGTAATTAACTCATATTTAAGGGTTCTTTTAAAACTACAAAGCACACATTGCTTCACCTACTTCATGCATGCAGTCTCTGCGTGCGCACATACTCTTTGGTGCGCATGACGAAATGAGCGCGGGACGGGAGAAAAGCGCCGAAATGGAAGATTTGGTCGCAAAAAGAAACGCAACGTCGGTCATATGGAAGTATTCTGGATACAAAAACGGTGATGCTGACCAAAAACAGGTGCTTTGTCGGGAGTGCCTGGCAGTAGTTGCCACAACTTGCGGAAACACTACGAATTTGTTTGACCGTTTAAGTCGGCACCACAAAGCACTGTATGACGAATGCAAAACCAGATCAGATTGCCGTCCAAAGCAAAAAACTATTTCGGATGCGACGTGTGACGCCTTACGAGAAGGGCTCTAAGCGACAGAAAGATGTCACTGATGCTATTACATTTCACCTTGCGAAAGACATGGTACCAATAAACATGGTCACCAAGCAGGGTTTTACAAAAATGATCCGCTCGCTTGACAAGCGTTATGGTATGCCGTCACGCACTTATTTTTCTCAAATTGCCATCCCGGAGCTGTAAAACAAATGCAAGGCGCAAGTGGAATATTATGCAGCAACAACCGCTTCAATGAGTAAATTAATGCATAGCCTACAGAAGCACCAAATTGGTGTATTTGAATATTTATAATTACTTTATGCAACAGTTCTGAGAAAGAAGCCAATTTTGTTATAGAGTTGTTGAAAAGTTTAATCTTTTGTTAGCTGATGAGCAACACTTGTTTTACTTTGGCTAAACATTGTGCAAAACTAAAAAAAATAATCTTCTGATTTTTTTTTTTTTTTTTTTTTTTTTTAATTTTGTGACAATATATTTACTGATCTGTTTTCAAAAAAGAAGTTGTTGAATAAAATGTTAAATTACTTATTTTGTCACTCATGTTAATTCCTTAATGTGATAATGAAGTGTCCTCTTTTCTTTCTCAAAATCAGTTCCCTTTCATCAGGGTAAAAGCAACATTCATTATTAATTTCATAACATATTAGAGCCTTGATTTGCCTGAATTGACAGTGAATAAGGTGAGTCAAACTGTTTATGAAACAACCCAAAATAAGCTTTAAAAAGTATTTTATTTCAGGGATTTTTATTCTTTGAAAATGCTTACAAAATTATCCCAATTATTTTTGAATTATTATTTTATTTTTAAGCAGTTCAAAACACCTGATGAAAATAAATGAATTTGTACACATCGCTATATATATCGCAGGAAAAAAAAATATCGCAATATAATTTTTCCCAATATCGTGCAGCCCTATACTGGTGCTATCTGTTGAAAAAAAAAAAGTACTGATACAATTACACTGTGTGTAATTACATTGTGTGGCTTTTTGTTGTAATTTTCAGTTGATGGACCACAAGAGAAGCAATGTAAGTCTTCACTGCTTTCTTAGAGATAAGAAGATTTGCCTTTGGCAAATCAAACTTCCTAAAGACCTGCGTCTTTGTTCTCTCCACTTTAGCCCTGATACCTTTTTTAGGCTTTTAGTAGACCACAGCTGCAGAACGTGCTTACAAATGGCAGAGACAATAAATGCAGACTGCAGCTATTTGACTTAATTTGAAATAATGGTGCCCCCCCCCCCCATTGTTTAAAATATGTATAAAACAATGGATTTTTAAAAAAATAACATTAAATGTTTCATGGGTTTTTTAATTACATATTTCAGTAAGAGACATAATTTACATTATATTATACATTATACATTATATGCAAATATACATTTAATACAAAATTTACATGCATTTAATACCAAAAATACTTTAAAATATATACATTATTAATATATAATTTTTACTAGTGGGTGCAGTTCACAATGTTTAATTTATGCAAGTGAGTGAGGATAGCAAAATAAAGTAACAGTGATATATTGTACCCAAAAATTCTTTATAAGGTGGACTACTAGTAAAACTAATAAAAGTTTGGGACCAAAAAATATGACATGCATTACATGCAACTCAATGTGCATTTTTTCTTCAGTTTCCTTTATAGACAGTGTTTTTAAACACTGTCAAGTTGATAAATGTGCAGTTTAATTCATAAAATCAATTAAATTATGCACAGCAGTTGATCATCAATATATCATTAACACCCTTATTATAGAGCTTTGGTAGCATCTGCCTGATTAACTTTCCTTAACGCAGACACGGCTTCAGCCATTCCCATAGAGATCTGTTACCATAGCCACAGGCACACATTCTGTGGGTATTGTGATTACGGTGGGACTCAGGTATGCCCCCTTGGCATGAGGGTGTGGGTTTCAAAGGCAGTCGAATAGAGAGATATGGGGTAAGAATCCACACCTGCACTTGACTGAAAGAATAGACCCGGCGAGTTGGAGCAGTTTGGGTTGGACTTGTTTATTTGTTGTGCATCTGGATGGCAGATGTTATCTGTTTTCAGCAGAACATTCACCTTTACATAAAGGTGGTCTGCCAAACCAGACGTCATCCAACCACTCCTTAAATAATCAAGTTAATCTTCGAGATCTTCATAGAGAGGTGGAGTCTCCAAAGCGAGTTTGATACTGGTGTGTCAGTGAAAATAAAGTGTTTGTTTCGTAACTTTGATTCATTTGTCACTGAGCGGGATCCAGTCCACTCCCTGCTTTTACTGGATTTTACCAGTGTTTTGAGAGCCAAAGACTCGTATTCTAAGATCCGAGAAACCACAAATTCTTCTTAGCGGTTTGCTTCCCAGAACAATATGCGCTCATACTAGATGATTTTCTTCAGTCTGTCTCAGGTAATTCCTTGGAGATCTTCCTGAAATTGTCAAACGGAATGACGGGATTTCCTTATGGCCTCCACTGCACCACCTTTTACTTTGATGAGGCCGACAGACGCTCTTATATCACTTCCTCCTGTAGTCTAGGTGGAATGTTGGAAAAGATTATTAAGAGTTGTTTTGGGAAATGACCGCCGCAAATATCCAGGAGGTGAACTCCAGTGGGAAGCGACAACTCCAATCGGAAACCTCTCGAGACCAAGAATAGCAAAGGATTTGTGCATGGAATAAATAAGGCACAAACACATACTGTGGTGCATGAATGGATTCATTTGGTCATGTGTCCGTAGGGAAGTGTCGCTCTTCCTGCTTGTATTTCTCTATAGCCCAGCTCTTCCTAAAAGAGTTGGCTGGGAGGAGGAGCTATGTAGGGAAGAGGGAGGAGAAGTATTTGAGTTGCCGTCTCAGCCATGCGCACACACACACACACAGACTCTCACATACATTCACCGGAGCGCTGATTCTCTGCTGAGCTCCGTTCTTTAAAAGGCTCGACAGCTTGAGAGCTTCATCCTGCTCTTGGAAAACACTTGTCCTGGTAAGTTAAGCAACCTGTAAGAGATCCAGTAATCTATAGACTAGTGGATTAGTCTAATGCTTTCTGCAGTTTGAGTTGGCTGTTAAACTCAGACTTCATAGTAGTGTTTTTTAAGCTATTTATCCCCTTAACATATCTTTTTTTGTCTTTTTATCTTCAACTGGAATAGCAGTAACAGTAAGGCTCATGTATAACTCATGTCCTTTCATTTCATCATTCATTTATGTGAGGCTAATTTGAGCGTGCTGGGACTGGACTGATTACCTAGTAGGACGTAATGGCTGTTTATATGGGATCAGTAAGAGTAGTGTGAGTGTAGGGTGATTGAGTTCAGTTTTTGGGCACTTATATACAGAAACTCAAGGTATTTTCCTATCTCATTTGGCCTTTTATTATATGCACTAAAACAGTGGATAAATGTGGATTTGCATTTATGAGCTCAATTGTTGGATTGTGTTGGTTTTTGTGTGTGCTGAATGTTGATTTATGCTGTTGTTGTTGGGGATGCACGGATATTAACATTCTGGCTGATATTTATTACGATTAAAGTTTAATAATTAAAATGATTTTAATTTCTACAATTTAATTCAGGCATTTCAACATTATGTACAGTATGAAAAATGGATTTTCAACATATTTCCATGTTATGGTTAATAATCATTGAATGATTGATATTAAAAGTCCATAATGTTTGCTTTAATGCACAATATTTGAATTTGAATTTTGAATTTGGGCATCGCAGCATTACATTGTACAGTATGAAAAATGGATATTCATTTTGAGATTTGCTTAAGATTACATTTAACAATGTTTTTAATGCAATTATTACTGTTTTTAAAGATAACTTTAAGTGTTCGATGACAGCAAAGGTCATTTTAATTCTAAAAAATCGGGAAATTAACAATGAACTATCCAGCACTGAATGCTACAGATAAAAAGGTTGATAACCAATATATGATATGATATTTTAATGTTTTTTAAAGAAGTCTCTTTTGCACACCATGCCTGCATTTATTTGATACAACGTAGAGAAAAAGCAGTAAAATTCTGAAATATTTTTACTATATAAATTTAAAAGTTTTTGAATTTTGAAATGCAATTTATTCCTGTGATCAAAGCTAAAATTTTAGCATCCTTACTCCAGTCTTCAGTGTCACATGATCCTTCAGAAATCATTCTAATATGCTGATCTGCTGTTTAAGAAACGTTTATTATTATTGTCAATATTTAAAACAGTTGAGTACTTTCTTTGAATAGAAAGATCCATAGATCAGCATTTATCTAAAATAAAAAGCTTTATTTAAATTAAAAATATAATATAGATAGATATAATTTAGAAAGTAATACTTTTATTTAGCAAGGAAGCTTTAAATTGACAAATTGATGATATAGTATAATTATAATGTATAATGTTACAGAAGATTTCCATTTTAGATAAATGCTGTTATTTTGATCTTTCTATTCATCAAAGAAACCTGAAAAAATGTTTTTGAGCGAATCACAATATTAGAATGATTTCTGAAGGATAATGTGACTGGAAGTAATAATGCTAAAAAAATTTGCTTTGAAATCACAGGAATAAATTACATTTTAAAATATTAAAATAGATAACAGTTATTTTAAATAGTAAAAATAGTTGCTTATTTTACATTTTCAGCTGTACTTTGGATCAAATAATTGCAGGCTTGGTGAGCAGAAGAGACTTTTTACTGTTAAAAACGTTTGACTGATAGTGTATATCATACATCCCTAAAACGAATGTCAACAGTTTGTCAAAACAATAGTCATTGAGAAATGAGGAACTGAGTCAGTGTGTGCAATAGCAACAACTTTGAGGCATTTTCTGTGTCATATTGTCTGCATACCCATGCAGGAAAAGATCTCTATCTCCTCTCTTTTTCCCTCTCTGAGATCCATTAACTCACTGACATTCCTGGCTTAGTTATTGGTCAAACTGGGTTAATAGGTGACCTCTGTCTGTGTGTGTTTGCAGGCTGTGTTTGTGTTGTGCTCTAGTTTTTGTAAATGCAGTTACTAGTTGTTTGTTGTTCTTTTGTTTTGCTGAGTGTGTGTGACTGTGGGAAAGCGGAATTGGTAGCTGCGGTGGAAGAAGGTAAAAACAACATTCTGGGCTGACGCTTAAACCATCTCATCTTTGTGATTACACACTGTGTCCACACACGTATAAGCTTGTGTGTGGCTGTTTAGCTTGCTTGTGTGTGGCAGGCGTGAGTGTGCATGTGTCTTTAGTGTTTAGAATGTGAGTGACATTTCTCAGCTTTACTTTGTCAGGCCTGAGGCAGGCCACAGGGTCAGGGTCCATTTAAAGAACCCCGGGGTCTGACAAGGAGACAGGGTTGCCATGGTGGTAATTAGGGGATGATCAGGCCGTTTTTACTTGATCAATATGACAGCGAGGTGCATCTGTCTTTATACCACTGACAGTGGCGTGGTTGAACAGCGCTAGGTTTGAGTTTTAAAGTGACCTCTTGCACTACAGTGTCCTTCCTTAAAAGTGCAGCTGGTACTTTATCCGGCTTTATCCGGTGGAAACGGTAAATCGCTAATAGTTGTGTAAGTGACAGATCACCAAGGTCTCAGGGGTCAGATACGTCTGTCTGAGCGGTGCTGTGTTGCATGAGCATCCTGATCTGCTGTGACGTTCGGCCCTGATCTGAAAGCTCCAGGGATCTGATTTGGTCTAATCGGGTTTCTCTGATTTGAAGTTTTGAAGTGATGGACGGAGGGAAATGTGGGGAATCTATGGTCACATTGTGGATGGCCCATAAAGGACAGATGGACTTTTTGCTCTCATCTGATTATCTTATTATAGTCAACATGAGAGATGGAGTAATGGGCCGATCCTTTTTTCTGCTCGTTTCCTCTCTAAAAGGCTTCTGTGACACATTTAGGAGGGGTTGAATGTTATTAGTTTACACTAATTTTATGTTTAATGATAATGATGAATTATAATCAGTATAACCGGATGTTTGGCCATTTTAGTTCCTTCCATTTTTCTTTTTCTATACTATTATACTATTCTATACTATTTTTATATACTATTAGACAAAATGAATATCCCCAATATGATAGAGAAGATATAAGATAAATATAAACTTGATTATTAGATTAAATGGTTCAAAATAATAAAAAAATCATATGTCAGAAAAGATATTATTAGGACTGCAACAATCTATAAATCATTTGAAATATAAATACTACTTGTATAAATACTTTAATGTAAATACTTTATAATTTAATTTTTAATTAATTTATTTATTTTTACACATAAATTACACAATGTTTGGGTGACAAAATTGAAATGTTTTTCTAAATACAGAATAAATGTTTTATTTTTCCCCAAATTCCATTTAATTTTTTTTCCAAACATGTTTCTTCCATTTTTTTTCTTCTGTATTCCATTTTTTTGTTTTATTGGTAAAAAAAAAAATAAAATAAATTATAATAAAAATTAATTGTCTAATTAATCAAAATCATGAAACACACAGTTTAACAGCAATTTATTAAGTTGAACAAAAATTAAAAATTTTTAGACCCTATGAAATGCGTTTTATTATAATTACTTTTCTCATTCTATTTTATTTTTACAAAATTCTGTGTTTTCTATCAATTTCTGGATTTCATTTTGATGCTTTCATTAAATTTTAATAATCAAAAGCATGTCTAATTAATTGAGTTTTAAAATTATTAATGTATTATTAGAAATACTACATAAATTCACTGCAGAATTTTACAAATAAAAATAGAAATTACTATATTTCTACTACTCAAATGGAATTCAGAAACTGATTTTGTACAAATAAAATTAAATTTGAGAAAAAAATACAGCGTATTCCATAGTGCCAGTTACATTTTTAATAAATTGCTTTATGATTTCTATATTTTTTTAATATATTTATTATAAATAATCATAAATTATGTAGAAATGTAGTATTGTTTTATTAATTTTTAATAATCAAAAGCATGTCTAGTTAATTGATTTTATAAATAATTAATTTTATTATTATTACTATTATTATTGTGTATATACTAACCAAAAAATAGCTTGACAGATTACCAAAAAATCATTCAGTACAGCCCAATATATTATATAGATTTATTATAAGTAATTATACATTTATTTAGCAATTTCTATTATTATTTTTTTAATTCTATAGTAAATTTATGTAGTAATTTTAAATGTATTTAACTTATTTTCATTACATAAAATCAACAGAAGTCTATGTTATGCCTCCATTTATTTGGCTAAACTTGTGTGTGAGAAATGCCACTGGGGGCAACTGTATTTACATCTCTTTAGGGATCCACATACTGGCTGACAATATAAATGGAAGATGAATGATGATAACATCCTCAGGGCTCATTCAGACATTCAATGTTAGTTGTATGCTGGTCTAGCTGTGGGACGTTTAGTACAATACCAGCTCTGTCTAATGATGTTGTGTTGAGAGGTCATCCTGGCCTGCTGTGGACAGAGGGGAAACAGCTGTGCTGTGCGCTGCCACTCATTGAGAAGAGAAGGCTGTTTAAAACCATTATAACCAGCTGTCCTTCACCGATAGAGCTTTGTGGTAGTTACGGATGGAGGCAGTGTGAAAGGTTATCAGGCTAAAGGCTTGAATCCTCTGGGGCGTCTTTATCCCGCTCGCTGAGGTGAGTTGAGTGAGAGGTGTGAGTGTCAATGCAGTAAAAGCCGTTGGGGAAAACCCTTGGGAATGATGCTAGTTAGCTTGTACTTACACCTAACACCTACAGTGTAGTGCAAGAGGTCAAATCTTTAAGTGAGCGCTCACACAAATGAGGTTCATCTGTAGGGCACAGCCACTCAGATTCACTCTGAAACTAGCCGTTATCAATAAATCAATTGAGAACTGTCACATAAAAACACTGGGAATATATGACTACCTGTTGCTGAATAGTAGTTTATGAGGGCTCGTTCAGAATTCTTCTTATCTGACGCTCCTTATCAATACCAAAAAAGACCCTGCAAAGGTAATATTTACCTCACAGGCTGGTGATTGTCTCTCCCTGAGTTCTTTCTCTCTTTTCCTTACATAACATCCGCTTTACTCAGCGGGCTGGCTCATGTTTCCAGTTGGGAGAGATTCCTGAATTCCCTTGTTACTCATAGTGACGTCAGATCTGCTACGTTTAGTCCTTGCCTAATACCTGAGCAGATTCACACGCGTTTCCTGCAGTATTGACACGTTATGGAAAAGTTTGTAGCCTGGGGGACAGGAGCGTAACTGTAACTTTGCACAGATGACTCAGAGTGAATCCTTCCAGGCTGCTAGGAGCAGGAAATGTTGGGTTTGATCTAGTTAGAGCTGTCAGTCTTAAATGCCTCTGTTTTGACATGCAGAAGCTTCTCATCAGCGCTCCAAGCCTGACAACTGTACAACTAGGGCAGGGATCACCAATACTGTTTTTCCCTTTCATAGCAAAGTGCAGTAACTATAGATTTTGTCAAAATTATGACGCATTTTGAGTTATTACTGATATCCGGCCACTTACGGGTTAGGGTTGTGTCAGCTCACATGCTGTGAACATGAATGATGACTTAAATTGTGCAGTTTGTTGAGGAAAGATGTGCTGTCATGTTTATAGCTAAATTGGTCAACGTGTCAAAACATATTATGGACATTTAAAACAAGAAAACCATATCTAAGGTCCAGAATCATTGAGACTTTGCTTTTTTGATTTGAGTCCAAAACTACCTAGTAGGTATGTCCAAAATCTTATATCACGATATGAGTAATTTTATTTTACGGTAACGGTACCCTGGACCACAAAACCATTCTTAAGAACATGGGTATATTTGTAGCAATAGCCATAAATACATTATATGGGTCAAAATGATACATCTTTCTTTAATGCCAAAAATCATTAGGATATTAAGTAAAGATCATCCTACCATAAATATATCAAAACTTAAATTTTGATTAGTAATGTGCATTGCTAAGAACTTCATTTGGACAAATTTAAGAGCGATTTTCTCAATATTTTGATTTTTTTGCACCATCAGATTGCATATTTCCAAATAGTTGTATCTCAGCCAAATATTGTCCTATCCCAACAAGCCATACATCAATGGAAAGCTTATTTATTCTATTTCAGGTGATGTATCAATCTCAATTTCAGAAAATTGACCCTTATTACTGGTTTTGTGGTCCATGGTCACATAGTTATTTTTGCCTCATATATGGTCTTTATGATATCACCATTTTTGAACAAATAAATCAAAATTGCTACAAACATTGTATAAAGTAATCAAATGTATAAACATTCATATGCATATTAAATATATATTTCTTAAAGTTACAAAAGTGATTTAGTCGAGAGCAGTGAGGTTTTCTCTCTTTTGTTGTTTGATTAACATGAATGACAGGTATGTCAGACAGCTGTCACTTTAAGACCTGCCCGGATACAATATACTTTTACACGTGTTTTCTTTCTCATTTGTTTGCTTTCACTTAAGACGCAAATTACTGTGTTTGTGAGGATACTTTCAAAAACAGGCATTTTGACTCATACAGGTGTGTGCATGAAACCATTCAAGGCTTTTAAAGCGGCAAAAATAACTTGGTTCAATACTCCCACGCACTGACAACATGCGCATATAGCAAAATGAGTTTTCTTTCGCTGCTGATTGTGTTTTAATGGCATAAAATCACTTGCTTTAAAACGCAATGTTTAAAACCGCATGCAAATGCTAAGTTTTCGTTTTCATGTAGCACAAAAACATCATATATGAGCCTGTAACCGCGAAAGAGATAATAGTCTAAAATCTCTACCAGTTGACAATTTGTACCAGTTAATCATGTCTACTATCTAGCAAACCTCCTGAACACACTAGCAACAACATAGTAACGGGCTAAAGAATCTTTGAACTCTTTAGCAAGACCTTGACATTCTTGTGATGTGATTTGTTTCACATTGTTATTTTCTTATAGAGAACAGAAAGTCTTGTTTATTCTTGTATTGTTTCAAATGACTGTTTACCAACTTTCTGTCTCACTCTTTGTCTCTGTTTTTCAGATATCCGACCCACTTCTCTCTCTCTCTCTCCCCCTCACTTTCTCTTTCATTTTTTTTTGGTCCTCGTTCTGTTTTATTTTCCCCACTCACGTGTATCTCTCATGTCGGGTCTGTTGTCGCAGTAGTAATTGAAAGATATTCTTAAAACAGCAGATCTCTCCCAGTCATGCTGAATTCCCCTCTAATTACATTGCGGAGTTTCTTTCAGCCAAAATTAGTGAGGTCATTTTTTACTTTCTCTCTGCAGCTGTAGACCGCCGTGCTCGACCCGCCGTCTCCCAATGCATTTTTACTATAAGCTTATTTGCATCACTTTTTCCTTCATGTAGTGCACCTCAGATCATTTAACTCATCCATTCAGGTTTAAAAACACTTACAAAAACATCACTGTTAGATGCCGTGCTCGAGCCGTTAGCGAACATTTTCCATTCACGTTTTTTTGCGGCTTAACCAAGAGTCCAGTTCACCACTAAACACTGTGGGGAAAATGACATCAGCTCTCAGAAATCAAGAACAGATCTTTATTTTGTGCCCAGCAAGGTTTGCTTTGGAGATGCCTGTGTGTTTCTGTGGTTGTGGCAGACTGACGTGGGTGTGTGTGCCTCTTAAGTGTGTGTATTCCTGGCTCTCCCCACGTCCTCAGTCTGCTGGGTCCAGTTGGCTCAGTGTTGAAATGCTTCTGTTATCTCAATCAGTTCACACCACGCTTGTGCCCAAAGCTGTGGGCTGTTCGTGCCACCTTCGCCCTCACATTCCATCATGGGTTTGCTTCTGTTTTGGGATCTCGTTTTATGTGAGATCTAAACACACTAATGGTTTTGGGATCACTGTGTGCTGTAAGATGAGTAAGATTTCAACATCTGTTGGAGAGTGTATGTCATTGCTGTAAACAGTGGTTCCCAACTGGTGGGTTGCAACCCAAAATTGGGAACCAAACCTTGCTTATTACAATCTGCACGGGAGAACTTTATTTTTAATCATTGCTCAAGCTTAGGTTAAGTTCTGTATGGATTAATGATGTACAACATATTGGTTCCCATATCATCTGCCAATATTAGAGATTTTGTTAAAAAAAAATGTGTTTGTATCTGTCCATTTTGGAAACATATCGGCCAACTTTGATATTTAATTGCATGTTTTTTGTTTAGATTGCATATATAGATGTTAATCTTTAAAAACAGTTAGATGTGATCTATTTATTTCTGTTTTTGCTTTTTTATTTATGTCTTTACTGCCTTTCTGGGCCTTGAATGTGGCAGTTGCGTTGCTGTCTATGCAGGGTCAGAAAGCTCTCAGATTTAATCAAAAATATTTGTCTTCTGAAGATGAACAAAGGTCTTACTGGTTTGTAACGACGTGAAAGTGAGTAATTAATGACAGAATTTCCTTTTATGGGTGAACTATCCCTTTAAATTGGAACCATATGTGGATATTGCAAAGGCTGTTTGTCTGTGTGCTTATCTCACTGATGCCTGAGGTAGTTAAATAGTTTTGAGAAAAGACTCTGATGACTTAACAAGCCTAGAATTTCTGCTAACTTTCATTGTTATCCATATATGTACAAGCCTTTATGCTTGTGGTCCCTGTGGAAGAGCTTTCCTCCATGTTGATGTTTGATAAAGGCCAGTCTAGCACATGGGAATACAGAGATGTGGAGGGGAAGGAATGATGATCCATTTAGGCTTTAGGACACTAGAGCTGCCTCACCCCTAGCAGCATAGCAGGGTCCTGAGCAACTGTGCCTTCTATTAAAAGCCTGGCCATTGAGAGACAGCTGTATGTGTGTGTGCATCATCTAAATACATCACAGAATTTGACCTGGATAAGCATTTATTGCATTACCCTGTCCATAAGCCTCTTATAAGACACAATAACAGATAGAGAAATGCCAAGCATGTTTAAATAATTATTTTCCATAGTAATGGTAACATACAACACAAGGCATTTCTCAATGCCAGTGGTAACCTGGTTTTGTAATCTTACATGTAAAGCAAATAACTCTGAAGAATCATAAAATGCTCCTATTTAATTGAATTATCAATTGAACCCTGAACCCCATCAATTGAACTTTGGAGGAAGAGCAAGCTACTACATTTTAAGACTCGTAATAAAGCCAAAATATTTTAGTATCTGGACAAACATGCACTGATAAAATGTTAACAATAATCTAAGGAACATGCATTAGGAAAGTAAATGGATTCGATTTTGTGTTGAAAATAATTGCAGTGTAAGCCTAGTAGCTCATTTAGGCCATTTATTGTTCAGTCTTTCGGCAAATGTTAGTTAGGTTATTAGCGGTTTTCTCTAAAGGCAGTTCCTTCTGTTCTGTACTTAGAGTTTAGGACTATATTTAGGGTTTCAAATGAACTGTTGCTTTTAGAGAGTATGTCTGTCTTTCTATTGTGTTAAGTCTTTTCTATCTTATTAGTGAAAGAAGGGGAGGGGGAGCGTAACAGGGATAAGGGCCCAGACAAGAAGTCATGCTATAAAAAGATTAATTAAAAATGTGTATTTGAATATAATGATGATGAGGAGGAACAAGCCTCTCAGCGTTCTTGATGATGTAATCCAAACCTTTAATGCAGTAACAAAAAGGAGAATAAGGCAAGGGAGAACGCAAATTGCCTGCACTCCCTTGACAATGAGGATCAAGAGAATATGAAAGCATCAGAAGTTGTGATGAAGAGAAAGAGAATGAGGGGGAAAAGTCTCAATTTGAAGCAGCACAGATTTCAGTCTGGTTTTTACTACAGTATAAAACTAGCTCAAAGATTTAAATGAGCCTTGGTTTAGATCTAGTCTGGGACCAGAATATAAAAGATGATGATAATCTGCCTATAATGTACTCTGTCAAGACACTACACAAAGCGCCTTTGTGCACTCATGAACACAAAACAAGTGGAACGGAGGAGGATATTTAAATATTTTCATAAAACGCCACTATTTGATGCAACTGAATATAAAAGATTGCAGCTGTTCTCTAGCGCTGCCCTTTTCTTTTTTGTTTCTTTTCAAAGAATCCCATTTGAATGAAAATTCAGTAGGAGTGTTTGTTGTGAGTGGGGGGAAGGGTGCAATTGGTCAGCGTTCCAACCCTAGACCAATCAGAGATCGGCTGCTGGCTTATTCCTTTCTCCTCCTCCTGTGCTTTGAACTCTATTCTCCTTCCTGATTGGCTGCTCCCACATGCAGCATCTGGAGGCTTTAAGAGTGTAGTGGGAGGGGCCAGACAGTGCATTAAAACCAAACGTCTGCCCCCATTCGCTCTAGAGTACTCCAGTGTCTATGTGTGGAGCAGAGGGAGCGAGAGGAGGTCCTCTCTTTGCCTACCCATGTCTGACAGCATCTTTCTCTCTCTCTCCTTTCTCCAGGACAAGAGTCCAGGATTACACGAAAAAGAGAATCAGGATTTTAAGGAGTCTTTTACAAGTCATCTGGAGTTTAAGAGGAAAAGACTGAGCCACTGTGTTTCACCAGAACTGTTTTAGCTCACTTAAGGATCTACTCCATCCTGGTGGGTCACTCAGCTGGACTGATGTGGAATGCGACCCTTTATGACCCCATCCCACGGGCCTCCATTCAATGAGCCGGACTTGGGAGAGAGCAGATAATAGAGGCAAGAAGCCGGCACACAAAAAAGAGTGAAGTAACAGCAGCAGGAGTGTTCAGACTGGTAAGAAAGTTAAAGGGGCTCTTGACGGTGGGGAAAAAGAGCTTAAAATACAAAGGACACAGAATAAAGAGACCTGTGACTACAAAAGTCTTTCTTGGGATTGCAAGGCAGAAACTTTGACCCTTAGCCTTCATTTCACCTTTTAAATTAATCCCACTGCTACCGATCATGCCAGTGGAGACCCTTCGCCCCACAGATGGCCGTCTTCCTGGGGGTCCGTTCACCTCTGCCATGCCTTTCCGAATCCTCAACAAAGGCCCGGACTACTTCCGCAGAGCGCCTGAGCCAGGAACAAGGAAGCTGAGTGCAGTTGAGCGCCTGGAGGCGGACAAGGCCAAGTACGTAAAGAGTCAGCAAGTAGTCCTCACTAAACAAGAACCTGTAAAACCCCCAATCATCCGCAAACCGCTGTTATCGCCGAGCATGATGATGCAGTGCAGAATAAACACTCCACCAGCAAGGAAGATCACACGGCGGCTACTTGAAGCAGAAAACAGAGGCACAGACCATGCCTTGAGCAGAGGACCACAACTCAACCTGGAAGTACTCAATAATCTAATCAATGTCTGCGACGGACCACTCACATCCTCGCCTACCCCATCCTCGCCTTCTCCCTCGGCCTCCTCACCCTCCTCCGGAGGTCAGAGTATTGGTAGTGGACAATCTGCAGAACCTCAACTCTGCAATAACTTTAAAGCACACCTTGGTTCAACGCCCAACTCTTCTCGTACCTCATCTCCTCTTAACAATCAACCCTCACCTGCAGAGCCAAGCCGAAGGCCGCCTCCGGTCCCAGCCAGAGCTCCACGAATGGTACCACAAGGTAGTTACGGCACTCCCAACTCTGTTACTGTGCGACGGGTGGATGTTCGACCACAGGCAGAGATCAGGAAACCTCAGAGATTGCCGTTACAACCCAAACCGAGACCAGCTCAAGTTGCTCAACCACAGATAGCTCAGCCACAGGCACCTCCCACACCATCTTCCCAGCAGCACCCTTCATCCCCCTGCATACCCTCCAGCCCGCTGCTTCTACACCCTGGTATTCTGCCCCCAGCTTCCCCTGCAATCACCCGCATTTCCTCAGCCAGCTCTCGAGGGTCGCGTCCCGGTTCAGCCCGGAAGCACCCCACCCTCCACCGCTCCAAGTCAGACTTAAGCGACCGGTACTCTCGGGCCACAGCCGATCTGGAGCGTTTCTTCAACTACTGTGGACTTGACCCAGATGAGGTGGAAGGAATGGGTGGCGTGGAGCGTTTCGCTCGGGCAAATTCGGACATTGTTTCGGTCTCCAAACTCCGCAGCGTTAGTACACCTAGCTCCGAGTGTGGGGATGGACGGCGAGGAGAGGAGGAGGATGATGACGAAGATGACGACGGGCCTGTAAAGGCCAGTGAGCGTGTTCCTTACGGGATCTCGGTCATCGAGAGGAACGCACGCGTCATTAAGTGGCTCTACGGTCTCCGACAAGCAAGAGATGTGTCACAAAACATCTCCAATGTCTAGACTCTTCTCTTTGGTTGTCTACTCAGCCAGGAGTACCAGACAATATAAATAAGACTTGCTGTAGTATTCAGTTGATGTCTATCACACACCTAATATTTATTACGTTCTCGTTTGAAGATGTTTAAAGGCTCTGACAAGTATTTGTTTTGTTTGTATTTGCCTTACAATACGGAAAATGTTCATGATGTTTGTTACATAGAATTTACATGGACTTCCTGTTGTTTTTCATGCGCGTGATGATCTGCAAGAGTGACGTACCTCTAGATGCGGAATACTACAGACTCTCAGCACTGTGACTTTGATACATTTTGATTTAAGCAATAATGCTAAAGGCACTAAAAGAGTTGCTGAATGGATGATGATGATGATGAAGGCAGCAGTCGATCTGCTGTGCTGGTGCTGTTCAGGTACAAAGTCTTTATTAAACAGCAGTGCTGTGGGACCCATGGCCTAAGCTAATTTCTGAAACCATAGTATTGGAAATCAAGCAGGTACTTTCGAGTTTTGGAAATCTTTGTATTGGTTGAAGAATGGATGAATGAAGCTATTTAGGATGCTTGTGTTTAAGAGGTCATCATTTGGTGTCAGGGGGTAATAAGACTTGTGTTTAATAAGCCACACCTAGAACAGAGACACGGCCTGCAAAGTGCACGCATGTAGAGACTGAGACACACACAAGCCCCTGCTCACTGTGCACACACCTTTTGTCCATAGGTGTCAAATTCAGTGCGTCAGATGTTCGGTGTAGACTTTATTTGAAGGCGAGACTATGATACTGTGAAGAATTCAGAGCTTCCACAGAGGCACTGCTCCTCTGCAAACATGGCTGGTAGACTGTTAATGTTGAATGTGAGTTTCGAAGTTCAAAATATAAGCATGTGAGAGCCTCTTGTCAGCATGCACACTTGGATGTACAGCTGTAGTACGTGGCAAAGCACAGTTGCACGATGTGCACTTCTCAGACATGCATTCCAAAAACATGGACGTACATTCCATTCAGCTTAATGTTTATGTATGACTTGTGTGGGTTTTATTTGTTTGTGACTGTTCCTTCTGCCTGTTTCTGTGTGCCAGATAGGCTATGTTTTTAAACAGTTGTGTGAGACAGGTAAAGTTTGAGAGCTGACAGAACAGAGAGAGAGAGAGAGAAGAGAGAGTGTTTTGCTCAAAACTCTCAGGGGAATCAAAGCTGTTAAATCTGTTTACTGCAGAGTTTTCGCACTTGTAGTAAAAAAGGAAAGCCTTACCAAGAGAAAAACATTATTTTGATGGAAGTTGGTTGAAGATGTGCACATAGACAAGTCATGAGTCAACACAAATGTTCACTTTTGGTTAAGAGAGAAGGTTTTGCTTTTATTAAAAAAAAAGCACAATACTCATGATGATTATTTTCCTTGACTGTGCAATCTAAATATAGCCATAAATGCATGAAGAGGTATTTGATTGAAATAAATAGCTCTGCCCGCACGTTCAGAAAAAATACACACAAAGGTACAAACCCTCGAACAGTTCAGTGCAGTGGTTATTGAAGTAGGAGGGTAACATGGTGGTTCTGCTTGTTCTCTGAAGTTTACCATTGACTCGAGAAGAGTCGAATGCAAAATCTGTCTTTTGAAGATGTCAATAAAGAGATGATGTTTTTGAGAACAAAGTTGTGATGTCCTTATTCTCTGTGTGATTTGTGTAGTTGATCTAGATTACTGGAAAAGACATTTTAATCCACGGTGCAGCATATTTGAAAGCCACTTTACATGAAGAACTAGAACAGATGTCATTCTGAATCTGAATATGATTACAAATTTGTTTTGTCCCTTGAGACAGAGTTTTAGATATACTGTAAAGGTAACAGATGCAGCTTATCATGAGGCAGGATCCAAACCTGAATTGAACAGATGTTGTTATCCAAACATCTTGACTCAGCTGTGAATGTGGTTTTGCTCATATTTTGTGTTGTCACGGAATTTTTGAATTTAAATTATTTACTTTCATTATAAATGTTATAATGCTTTTGGCTATAAGCCAAAGAGTCCAAAACAACATTCGACCCCTTTTACTTTCATTGTATGGACTAAAAAAAAAATTTGCGTTCCTCCTAAGAAAAAATAAATAAATAATGCAAGTAAAGCCTAAAACATTCTAGATGATTTTCAAATTTTAACTGATTTTAAAACAGTAAACAGCCAACTTTTTAGCCTTATCCACCTTGCACCTATGTCACTCTTCCTCGATTAGGAATATTTGTAATGACCATACACAATAGAGAACCTCGAATCAGGCCATGCCCTGTGAAAATTAAGCTTAAAATCTTGAAGTGTGTGTGGCCAGCCTAAGCATGACAGAATCTTAATTTTTCATCTCTTTAAGGATGCAACCTCTGTTTCCAAACGTATTATACATTGTAAAATATTGTTCCCCGAGGACAAGTCTGAGGCTCTGTTACAGCAGCAGCCTGTTGCCTCAGTCACCTGTGAATTATGACCAACCTTGAGCAGACAGGCAGAGAATTACAGCCAGGGAGAGGGGGATGTGACCATGTTAGAAGAAGACGAACAGGCCAGAGGTGTGATTAACAGCATCTTCTACAGGCCAATTAGTTTTTATTGAAGAACCTCCCATTTTAATCCAAGAAAATGAAACTGGTGGAGGGCTGAGTAAGATTTATGATAATGCTGTTTTTTCGGTGTGCATAGTGAACTGTTGTAGACAGATGCAAAGGGATATGTGCACTTGTACAGTGTTTACTGTCACACCAGCTGCTTTATTCAGGAACACACAAAGTACTGTAAACACTTCTGCACCTGTGAGCCTCTGGCAATGTATTTTAATTTTCACTTCTGGAAAATGAGAATTTGTTTGGTTATACTTTCATAACTGACTGCATTATGCTGTAGCAATCAGATTCAAGTGCTCATTGCTCCCATGCTTTCACTAGATATTACAATGGGATCACATATTAAACACATTACAGCGATTAAACTAGTGTGTAGTGACTTTTTGAGGATTGCACCAGTGAGGCTGTAAAAAAAGGAATTAACATTTCATCCAGAGGCTTTTAAATTGCAGACGAGAAATGTGAATTACTTTGAATCTATATAAAGCTCGTCAGACAAACAATAGTCTCCCAAATGTACTTCGAACAATGTTGCTGAATTTGCAGTGTTGGTGTACATTGCATTCATTGCAGCATGAATAAATGACGCTATTAGCTTTATAGGCCTATTTTTTACTGTTTACTGGCTGTATGTATGCTGATGATGTTGTTTTTGTCATCTTTGCTAGCTGATGTTAATGATTTTGCTATTGAGTTTTGTTGATGTGTCACTATTATTTAAGATTTTGTTGCTCTTTTTTATTTTAAGAGTTTATACATAATATGTCATTTAAAACCATATAATAGATTGAAAAGGAGACCAAATTAAATCTCTTTTTTCACATTTTGCATTTAGTGAGCAAACAAATTCAAATCTGTTGATCTAAGTAGTATTTTTTTCGCAATTATATATATTTTAACAGTGCAGGACATGTGTGTGTTGATGTAAACCACAAAGCACAGCAGCCGCCAATGTATGTCACTGCCTGACCCATGGGCTCCCTCACAGGCGGTCTGGGTGGATATGTGGTGGTAAGCTGATTAGAAACACATACACAGTCCCATCTGCCCTGTGCTTCAAAGTGGATGTGCATTGAGAATTGGTCAGTCTGCTCTCATCAGACTCATTCTTCGCTGAGCTGAAGCCACTTAACCCTCACTACTCATCTGCTTAGAGAGCAGACTGTCAGCAGCTGAAGTCAGGGAGATAAGCTGTACAGATCTATGTCAGTTATGGCCAGTCTTAAGCATCACAATCTTGATGGTGGGAATAAACTTTGACCTATTAAGCATCTATGCTTTAACAAAGTCCCTCTCAAGAAAAGCCAGTTCACTCAGCGAACAATTTGTGGATATCGCATCCAGCCGATATATGTGCCTGCTCAACAACAGTACAAAAATAAACAACGCCAATATTACAAAATATAACATTAAAAAGTGTATAGACCTTTTTCCTGAGTAAACGATGAGCCATTATCAGATTGAATGCTTTTATGTTCCGGTCTCCATAGGAACCCATTCAAATAGCGTCCATCTGTTTTTAATGTAGCTAACATCCGCAGCTTCGTGTCATCTGCACACTCATTAAAGTGAGTCACTGACAACTGACGGTCATTGCGATATTGCCAAGTGATGGCGCTATGGAGCCATGTGCTATTTTAAACATTTGAATAGGCTTAACATTAGATTATTAGCTATGAATATACCCTAATTTGACTAGAAACAATGCAGACCGGAAATGCAAAGCATTCTTTCAGTTAAGAGTCGGACTTACTTCCACGTTCAGGAAAAACGTCTATAAATCACTCGTTTTTTAAATGAAACATTGGGCAAATTCCAAATGGAAGTGCGCATCCCTACGCCCTACTCCCTCCGAAGGGCAGATCCCTTTGAAGTGAGTTCTTTTAAGGGAGTAGGGCATTTCTGTCTCTTTTAACTGTTTGGAACTCCCTTGGCAAAGGGAATGACTGACGAAATGTTACCTTGACAACGCTGCGCAAACGTGATTACTAACGGAAATCACTTCCGTGAAGTGACCATGGAATGTTCCCTTCGCTAACGGCCTTCTGGAAGGGCCCTTCGTGAAGGGATTAAGTTGCTCACTTTCGTCTGGAACGTCCCTACAAATGGCGTCCCCTTCTAGAAGTGCCCTTGAAGGGCGCAAAATAGCCGTTTGGAATTCGCCCATTGTCCAACAGCGACACTAGCAGGTAAAGTCACCGCGTCTCTCACGCCTCCCCTGCGATATGATTGGATATGACTGGCTATGATCGTCTGTGATTGGTTCATGCGATAAATCCCTCCCCTTGCGTTCGTGCGCGTTCCAGGTTCGCGAATCAGTCTGAACGAACAATATAATGACCTTAAAGGGAAGACTGATGTAAGTAAACAACTCGCACACTTAGATATATAACCACTTTGTTATGACAAAATAAGACTTAAAATGGCATGAAAACATGGTCTGTGGGGGGTTTTAGTGAGTAAAATATAAAGTAAATCTCCGTGTATGTGAGCTCTGATGATCCGAAATATTAAAAAATAGTTAAAAGTTAACTATTAAAAAGAATAGCTGAACATAAGTTAACAAATGAAATAGACCTGCTCAATATTTAATCATAATAAAATAACCTGTTAGTAATGTATGCTCTTATCATTTTGTTAATAATTCCCTGCTGAAAAAAACAGCTAAAACCAGCCTTGGCTGGTCTTAGCTGGTTTAAGCTGGAAATAGCTGGTTTTAGCTGGTCTCCCAGGCTGGTCATATGGCCAAAACTCCTCAAAACCAGCCTGCTGACCAGCTAAAACCAGGCTGGTTGACCAGCTAAAACCAGGCTGGTTGACCAGCTAAAACCTGACAAACCAGCCTAGGCTGGTTTTAGCTGTTTTTTTCACCAGGGTTATCAATTTATGCTGTCTAAACCACGGAAAAAAACATGTGGAAGCTGCTAAATCGTATAGATAATGACTTAATAAGCGGGAAAGGGCGCAATATTTTGACAAACTAAAGTTAATATGTGGTCAAGATACGTACGGGCAGTATTAATATTTCACCTACCTGATCGGAAATGATAAGAACAATTACAAATGTTATCAAGATTCTTGCTCTGGAAATCCTGGTTCAGTTTGTCCAACCACAAATGCATTTTGTTCTTCAGACAGTCTTTTTGCACTTTTCTCCTTGATTTGTTTTAACTTTTGTCAGTCTACCCTGCTGAAAAAACTAGTGAAAACCAGCCTAGGCTGGTTGGCTGGTTTTAGCTGGCCAAACAGCCTGGTTTTAGCTGGTCAGCAGGCTGGTTTTAGAGGGGTTTTGGCCACTTTCTCAGCCTGGACAGGCTGGTCAGGCTGGGTGACCAGCTAAAACCAACTACTTCCAGCTTAAACCAGCTAAGACCAGCCAACCAGCCTAGGCTGGTTTTAGCTGTTTTTTTTCAGCAGGGTATAGTACTCCAAATGTTTTTCCTGGTCTGACCGATTAGTACAGCCCAAAACATGACAATAATTGACCATTTTCAGTTGCAATAATTGGCTAAATATGCACGTTTCATTCAGTTCAGTGGCATCGTTTACGTTCAGTGCCGCCAATTTGGCCGATTGATGACATGCCGTTAAACCCTCTTTTCAACAACAATGAACTACACCCTATAGACACCCTATTTCTTTCTCAGTCATCAGACATACATATAATATTGCAACAAGTAAAAACTAAAAATGCAGCCCTGTTGCATGAGGATAGCTTGAAAATCATGCTCCAGGCAGTAAATGTTTCTTCTTTGGCTTTATTGTTTGTGAGAAGCAGTATATAGTGGAAGAGAGACATGGCTGCTTTCTTGGTAAAGTTCTTCAGGAAATGTAGTGCATTCTTATGTCTGTCTGCTCTGGGTTTAAACCCATGAGATAAAGTAAGGTTAGCCAATGAGATGAAGGCCATGTTTATCTGGACTTTGACCTAATTGTTTTGCTATTCGTGCTGTAAGTTGTCAAACGTGCCTTAAAATATACAGCCTCATGTAAAGACCTTGACTGTATGGTTATTCATTATTTCAGACTAACAGTTGAGATTAGCAAGTTCCTGTGGTCCTCGTGAGATAAGGCAACACATTTGCGCAACATCTTAATGGCTATTCTTTAAACAAGCCACAGTTTATGCTAGCACAGAACTAACAGAAAAATCAAAATCCAAGCTTGTAAATAATTACGAATGATTCAAACCATTTAAATTCAAACCAGTCCAAACTGAGCTTTCACAGAAAGTCAGATATGTGTCAGTCGGTCCTTCATCCATCTTTACAATAACCAGACTCAACAGATCAATGGTTCATGGCCCTGATGGATGAGCGGCACTTGATTAGGCATGAGCTCTGACTAATAAACCAGGTCATGTGATGTCACTTCCTCCCTCTCTGACAGCCTCCGTTCAGTTCAGTTTCTCCATGCAGTGCATTTATTGTTACACTGCAAATAACGTATTTAGCAAATAGATTAGCTTTTTTGTCTTTACTGCTTTATTTCATGGCTCAATTCATCTTTATTCTTGTCTCTGAATATTCATTACCAGGCGTTTGTATCTTATAAACTTTCTCATTCCCTCACTCTAGAACAGATATACACAATTCGGCCCAACTTCTAGTCGTCTTTGCATCATTCAGTTAAAATGACACTAGGTCCCAGCTGACAGCAGGTGTTTAGGTAGATAAGAGCTAGACTGTTTGTCTGGTTCCTGTTTGAATCTAGGAGTCTGTTTATGTGTGCGCCCAAAATCCTTTCCTTTATCATTTGTAAAGGAAAGTAGTTTTGCTTGTCTCTACATGTCTGTTTGTTTTTTATGTTGTGGGCATATTAATAAAGGGAAACTACTTGAGATAATTGGAAAGCTTTAACAAAGCGCTAATTAAATAGTGGCTTTTATTTTAGTCAATCCTCACTCTGTCCTTTGAGTGGTTATGTAGCCAGGATTTAGTATACTTGATATGATGCACAGAGTTGAAACACTTTTATAATTCGACCAAAGGAATATTCTAAGCTTAATAGAACTTAAGTTAATTCTGGGTATTCATAAGATTACATTTAACACTATACATTCCTAAACACAGGGTTACTGTTCTTATTTGCATATTTGTGGTGTCAGTGTCATTGATTGGGTGAATGTAGCACGTGACCTGTTTACGTAACAGCTGTAGTAGCATTGTACTTCTTCCTATTAAATACTACTGACTATACTAGTTTTTCCTGAATGGACTTTTCGGACTATAATGGTTAGAAGTCAAAAAGTTTAAATACACCTTGCAGAATCTGCTAAATGTTAATTATTTTAGAGAATTAAATAAGAGGGATCATACAAAATGCATGTTATTTTTTATGTAGTCCTGACCTGAAAAAGATATTGCACGAAATACATTCACATGTAGTCCACAAGAGAAAATAATAATTGAATTTATAAAAATGACCCTGTTAAACTGCCCGCTGTTCTTCTGAAAAATCCTTCAGGTCCCAAATATTCTTTGTATTTTTTGTTTTCTTTAGCATTTTTGCTTTTGAACCCTTTCCAACAATGACTGTATGATTTTTCACACTGAGGACAACTGAGGGACACTGATGCTCCAAAAGGAAACACGGTGCATTTAAAACTTTTTTCAATTTGAAGATCAGGGTCAGTTTAACTTATTTTGCTTTCTGGGAGACATGTAAGTAACGTCTGTAGCTTCTGAAAGGCAGCACTAAATGAAAAAATATGATATTAGGCAAAATGACAAAAACTTTCTGTTTAAAAGTTTACACCCCCAGGTCTTAATGCATTGTGTTTCTTTCTGAAGCATCAGTGAGCGTTTGAACCTTCTGTAAAAGTTGCATAAAAAAAAGTTGTTGAGTCTTTCAGTTGTCCTCAGTGTGAAAAGATGGGTCTCAAAATCATACAGTCATTGTTGGAAAGTGTTCAAATACACAAAAATGCTGAAAAACCAAAGAATTTGTGGGACCTTAAGGATTTTTCTGAAGAACAGCGGGCAGTTTAACTGTTCAGGACAAACAAGAGACTCAGTTAAGTGTATGTAAACTTTTGAACTGGGTCATTTTAATAAATTCAGCTATTATTTTCTCTTGTGGACTATATGTAAACGTTTTTGTGTGAAATATCATATTCAGGTCACTACTAAGTAAAAAATAACATGTATTTGTATGATCCCTCTTATTTTGGTAAAATAAATTTAAAAATTCAGATTCTGCAAACTTGTGAACTTTTGACCTTAACTGTAAGTGGTCTCTTCTATACTCCCATTAACATGTTTTCAGTGATCATGTGACATTTTTACTGTCAAACCATAAATGATGTTCCCTTGATTGTCGAATGAATTCATTAATATGAAGCATGCAATTTTCTACACTTTTTAACACCGCACTAAAAGTGCTCCAGAGCAGGGTTTATAACCCCAGCTAAAAAACGGTGCTAACCCTACATTAATCCGAAGTTAAAACAGAGTATTTTAACATTCATGAATTGGCCCCATTGTAACCCAGATTTTTGTCTTAAAAAGTGAATATTAAAGGGATAGTTCGCCCAAAAATTAAACTTACCCCAATATTTACTGTCCCTTAAAGGAGTAGTTCACTTTCAGAACAAAAATGTACAGATAATGTACTCACCCCCTTGTCATCCAAGATGTTCATGTGTTTCTTTCTTCAGTCGTAAGGAAACTATGTTTTTTGAGGAAAACATTTCAGGATTTCTCTCCATATAATGGACTTCTATGGTGCCCCCGAGTTTGAACTTCCAAAATGCAGTTTAAATGCAGCTTCAAAGGATTCTAAACGAACACAGCCGAGGAAAAAAGGGTCTTATCTAGCAAAATGATCGGTGGTTTTCTAAAAAATTACAATTTATATACTTTTTAACCTCAAATGCTCATCTTGTCTAGTTTAGCAAGACGAGTGTTTGAGATTAAAAAGTATATAAATTGTAAATGTTTTTAGAAAATAACAGATCATTTCGCCAGATAAGACCCTTCTTCCTCACCTAGGATCGTTTAGAGTCCTTTGACGCTGCATTTAAACTGCATTTTGGAAGTTCAAACTCGGGGGCACCATAGAAGTCCATTATATGGAGAGAAATCCTGAAATGTTTTCCTCAAAAAACAATTTCTTTACGACTGAAGAAAGAAAGACGTGATCTTGGATGACAAGGGGGTGAGTACAATATCTGTAAATTTTTGTTCTGAAAGTGAACTACTCCTTTAAGCCATTCTAGGTGTATATGACTTTCTTCTTGAATACATTTGAAGTTATATAAAAAATGTCCTGGCTCTTCCAAGCTTTATAATAGCAGTGAGTAGTGGTCAAGATTTTAATGCAAAATAAAGTGCATAAATCATCAAAGGTTCTGTGGGGTTAATAAAGGCCTTCTGATCAGAATTGATGTGTTTGTGTAAGAAAAATATCCATAATTCAAACTTAGATTTTGAAACACTTTATTTTGCTTCAAAATCTTGACCACTATTTACTGCCATTATAAAGCTTGGAAGAGCCAGGACATTTTTTAAGATAGACTCAGACTGTATTCATCTGAAAGAAGAAAGTCATATACACCTAGGATGGCTTGAGGGTGAGCAAATCATGGGGTAATTTTCATTTTTGGTTGAACTATCCCTTTTAATTCTTGCGGTAATCAACATTATACCACAACTGCTGTCGATCTGAGTTTACCCTGGAATATTCCTCATATGATTCTTCTTGTTGTAGGATGTGATTTCTGGACTGTGACATCAACAGCTGTGTGATGCAGCATGTCCTTCCACTGTATCTGCTGTGTGGGAACCTGAGGACAGAGCCAACACACACAGACCTATTAGATCATGTACTGACAGTAAGATAAGTCTGCAAACCTCATAAAATCTAGAAAGCAATCTAGAGCTAGCTGGAAGAAATTAGAAATGAAAAAGAAGGGGGGCAGGGCAGAAAAAAAAAACATGCACATCTAGAGAGACAGTATTGAGGGCACACAAACAACAGCATCATCAAAACCTCTTCTTTCTCTGGTCTTCTCACTTCTCTCTCCATTCACTCAGCAGAGGATTCTTACAGATAGATAGTAAATCCCTTCTCTAATTAAAAATGCAAAATCTAGCCCACTTTTGGCTCCCACTAATGCGCGTAAAGAGAGCTATGATGCGCCTGCAACTTTCAGACGCCGCTTCTCTCGCTCCCTCTTTCTCAGTTTAGATCTCAGTAATGGAAATCTTTCTCTCTCTCCCTCTCACACTCCTGAGCCGGAGGTGTGGGGGAAAATTTTTAGACATAAAAAATACAAATGACTTTCAAGTTAGCAGGCAGTGATTCATACGGAGAGATTCATACACTGGCACATACTGAGAAATGTCACCACTTGCTCGGTTGCAATTCTGCAGCCTGGCATTTCACTAAACCTTATTTAACCTACATATCATATCTTTTTGCTAATGTCTAAATATTTTAGTCTTTTTTTGATCTTACTGTTACATTTTTTTCATGTGCACAAAATGGTTACTAAACCCAGAAGAGACAAGTGAAGAAAAGACTTCCACTAATCTTATTGTTATCTCTGTGCAAACTGATGCTATTTTGTAGGGTTTGCACATTTTAAGCAAAATCACATAATTTTTGCAATGCCAATAAAACACATTTTAAAGTATACTATTTTATAGAATACTTTATTACCTCGTTTGGTTTTATTTTCTTTTTATTTCTCTCCTACGTACTTTCTCTCTCTCTAATGGGGATGTCATGCTGTGCAGCTCAAGCTGTCTTCAAAAAGAAACAGTAATGTCTCAAAGGCAATGTCTCCAAACTGGGTCGTTTGAGTAGGCATGAGATCTTACAGTCGGAGAAAATCTGTGGTTGAGGCTGAGCACAATGTGCGCACAGAAAGACTGTTTCTTGTCCTTACAGTTTTCATTTGACTTGAGGACTGCAGGTGGGCTCTCCTTACAATGCAGTCAAACAAGAGTCTCTGTTTCAGTTCAGAATGAATTGTATATAATTTTCTTTTAATTTAGAACCATCATAGGCAGCCAGGAAGAATAATAAGAGGAATGTTCGCTAGTTTGACATGTAAGGATGCACTGCACATTCATAGGCAGTATGAGTGTTTGTCTTTGGCAGATTGGAAATGCTCTATTTCTGTCTTGACATACTTTTTGCATGTGTGCAAGTGTATCTGTGTGATTTGTAAAAGCTGTCAGTACAAGATTGGACTAAGTTCAGAAAAGTCTAGCACAGGGGTCTGTAATATACTGTTTTAAAGGTTTTGAACTCACTGCAGTTCCCTTGATAATTCTCATGTCTTTCTGTTTGGAGTCCTTCACATGCAGTACTCATGAAAAATGTACTGCTCCATAACATGTGCAAAATATAACGGTACTATGAAGTGAGTTTGTGCAAGCAGAAAATGTGAAGTACAGTACTGAACACGAAAATAGGGTTGTTCACGACACTCACACTTAGACACATGCACTCACTTCCTAAGGGAAGTGTGTGAGCAAACTAAGGTATTAAAAAAATAGGGTAAAGCTCTGACAGACCTGTGATTGGAAATGAAACAGGAAATACATTTTGGAATGAATTCAGTTTAAAAGAGCATCTGCTTTTTAATAAGTTTTAAGAGAATTTAAGAGATTCACCCAAAAAATGAAAATTCTGTCATTAAGCACTCACCCTCATGTCGTTCCAAACCTGTAAGAATTTCATTCATCTTCGGAACACAAATTAAAATCCGAGAGCTTTATGACCCTGCATAGATAGTAACATAACTACCATGTTCAACACGTGACAAAGACTGACATGGAAAATAAGATATTGTTGAAGTTGTTTTTTTTTGTTTTCTTTGAGCACAAAAGGTATTCTTGTAGTGTCATAAAATTAAGGCTGAACCACTGATGTCACATTGACTATTTTATTAATGTCTTTTCTACCTTTCTGAACTTTGAACGTGTCAGTTGTGTTGCTGTCTATGCAGGGTCATAAAGCTCTCAGATTTAATAAAAAATATCTGAAATTGCATTCTTAAGATGAATGAAGGTCTTACGGGTTTTTAATGACATGACGGTGAGTAATTAATCACAGAATTTTCATTTTTTGGGTGAACTATCCCTTTAACATAAGGAATCAACTCCACACGCCACACAAATAGCACTCCTCTCAAGCGATTTGACTCATAATCGAGTTTCTGTTAACATGTTGCTAAGGCAATGGTGTAATACTTTAATAAGCTAAAACATAGGACACATAAATATTGGATAAAAGTGTCATTTTTTTAGTTGCAATTAACTGTTTTATCTATTTTTTTTTAAATATTAAATCAAATATACACTACCAGTCAAAAGTTTTTGAACAGTAAGATTTTTAATGTTTTTAAGTGTCTTCTGCTCACCAAGCCTGCATTTATTTGATCCAAAGTACAGCAAAAACTGTAAAATAGTGAAATATTTTTACTATTTAATCAGTTTTCTATTTAAATATATTTTAAAATGTAATTTATTCCTGTGATTTTAAAGCTTTTAAAGCATCATTACTCCAGTCTTCAGTGTCACATGATCCTTCAGAAGTCATTCTAATATTCTGATTTGCTGTTAAAAAACATTTATTATTATTATTATTATTATTATTGTTATGTTTCAGGTTTCTTTGATGAATAGAAAGATCATAAGAACAGCATTTATCCGTTTTTTTTTTTTTTTTTTTTTTTTTTTTGGGGTAACATTGAAAGCAATTGAACGCATTCTTGCTAAATAAAAGTCTCAATTTCTATTATCCCCCCCCCCCCCCCCTCCCCAAAAAAAAAATCTGACTCCAAGCTTTTGAATAGTATAGTGCAGGGATCCTCAAATCTTACCCTGGAGGTCCAATGCACTGCAGAGTTTAGCTCTAACCCTAATCAAACACACCTGAGCATGCTAATCAAGGTCATTAGAGAATCACAGGTAGGTGAGTTTCATCAGGGTTGGAGCTAAACTCTGCAGCGCATTGGACCTCCAGGGTAAGATTTGAGGAACCCTGGTATAGTGTATAGATAAATGCTGATCTTTGGATCTTTCTACTCATCAAAGAATCCTGAAAAAATGTACTCAACTGTTTAAAACACTGATAATAATAATAATAATAATAATAATAATAATACACAATGCTTCTTGAACAGCAAATCAGCATATTAGAATGATTTCTAAAGGATCATGTGACACTGAAGACTGGAGTAATGATGCTGAAAATTTAGCTTTGATAATAGGAATAAATTAAATATATTCAAATAGAAAAACATTTTTTAAATAGAAAAAATAGTTCACAAAATCACTGCTTTTGCTATGTTTTGGTTCAAAAAAATACAGGCTTGGTAAGCAGAAGAGAATTCTTAAAAAAAAACAAAAAAAACATTAACAATCAAAACTTTTGACAGGTAGTGCATGTGCGAATTTCTCTCACCTCATCCGCTAACTATTTTTGCCCTGAGCTCATTGCAATTCACTGTGGCATCCACAGGCAGCTCACTAGGTTTAAAACTATCTGATACTACAGAATGTTTATCAAACTAAATTCAGACCTGAGATTAGAGTGAACCAGCTTCCCTACAGCTGCCTGTTTGTCCTGTCAATCAGACTAGCTTTGCTGTTCCTGCAGTTCAAAGCCTCTTATTGTACCTGAACGAGACCTAATCCTACGGCTCCCTGCCACAGAGCCCTGGGTAGCCTATACATATACGTTATTGTAAATGAATTATCACTAAAGTTTTTCTTAATTTATGTGATTTGTTGCAGCTGGCTACAGACACATTTTACTCACATTTTGCATAATTTTTTAACCCAGACTACATCCTTTGACTCTTGTAGGCATTTCATCATAATTGTGGAGATGTGCGTCAGAGGTAATGTGGGCAGAGACAGGAAGAGTCTGAAATTACATGAGGCGTTTGTTGTGGCTCAGGCACTATCTATCAGCTGTGCTAGTACCTAATTCTATGTGGGGGTTTAAGGTCTTCATTTATCTGTCGTCAGCTTTACTCCCACCGCCTCCGTCACTGACGTGTGATCACACAGGATGTTGAGTCTGCAGTTTGTGTCTTGAGGTCAGCTGTAGCTCCACAGAGATGTTTTTCATGACTGTGTTAGTGGAGGAGGCTCGCAGCACTCAGAGAATCCTTTGTTTGGGTTGTTCCTTGTTTTTGTAACTCAATTCTTGAGTACAGTCTGATCTCTGAGGTCCTGTAGATCACTGTATTTGTTGAAAATGGCATTAAGGTTGCAAGGGGGTTAAAATAATTTGATGATACAGACTGCCAATGATCACCTTGTGATGGATCAACTTTATAAATTATATAAGGCAGTTATATACACTACCGTTCAAAAGTTTGGGTTCAGTATTCAGTTCATTTTTATTGTTTCTTTTTTTTTTTTTATTAATACTTTTATTCACCAAGGATGTATTAAGTTAATAATTAAAAGTTTATTAAAAGTTAATAATAAATAATTTACATTGTTATAAAAATATTTTGAGTAAACACTGTACTTTTTAAACTTGTTATTCATGAAAGAATCCTGAGAAAAACAAATCACAGGTTCCAAAAAATCTTGGCAGCACAACTGTTGATATTATCCAAGATTGATCATTCTAATAATAAATCAGCATATTAGAATGATTTCTGAAGGATCATGTGACACTTAAGACTGGAGTAACAGCTGATAAAAATTCAGCTTTTCATCACAGGAATAAATTCTATTTTAAAGTATGTTAAAAATAAAAAACATTATTTTATATTGTAAAAACATTTTGCAATATTACTGTTTTTTTCTGTATTTTTAATGAAATAAATGCAGCCTTAAAGGAGAACTCCGGTGTGATTTTGACCTAAAGTGTATTGAATCATGATACCGAGTGTGAACGTACCTTGCATATCTCATCTCGGTTTGTGTCCAGCTGTCCGAAATCTGGGGTCAGTTAGCCGATGCTCACAACAGGTTGTCAATGAGAGTCAACAGGGCATCGGAATAGCCATGTAAATAAATCACTGTTTTACACCATTTACGAGGCACAAAGTAGCTCCACACTTCATTGGTAGACTTCCAAGGGCCCTGACATTTAAAACGAGACATTGAGAACTCAGAAAAAGCACCGGTAGTTTATTTACAAGAAGATTTATACAGACAGTACCTGGAAGATAAAATCCGGTCGCCGCCATCTTGAACTTAGTCACGATAAGTCGAGTGTCGAGCACCAAGGAATTTATCAGGTTATCAACTTATCAGGTTGTAGTTTCCTTCGTGCTCGACACTCGACTTATCGTGACTAAATTTAAGATGGCGGCGACCGGTCCGTTCCTGGTGGAAAATGTCTGTATAAATCTACTTGTAAATAAACTACCGGTGCTTTTTCTGAGTTCTCAATGTCTCGTTTTAAATGTCAGGGCCCTTGGAAGTCTACCAATGAAGTGTGGAGCTACTTTGTGCCTCGTAAATGGCGTAAAACAGTGATTTATTTACATGGCTATTCCGATGCCCTGTTGACTCTCATTGACAACCTGTTGTGAGCATCGGCTAACTGACCCCAGATTTCGGACTGCAGTGGACAAGACGAGATGAGATATGCAAGGTACGTTCACACTCGGTATCATGATTCAATACACTTTAGGTCAAAATCACACCGGAGTTCTCCTTTAATGAGCATAAGAGACTTCTTTAAAGACTATTCCAAGTCTTACTGACCCCAAACTTTTGAACGGTAGTGTTCACATATAAATACCCAAGCTTAAATATTATAAATATAATGGAAAATATTTCTTTCTGTTAATATTTAATTTGTTTAATTATTTCAACTATTAAAGGGGTCATGACATGAGAAATTAAATTTGCCTTGATACTTTGGCATATAAGAAGTCTTTGTACCATTAAAACAAGTTTCATAGATTAAAACGTCCTCCTCATTATAAACAAAGCATTCATTTAATCAAGCCCTAAAAACATCTTGTTTGGATTTGAAATGCAAAGTGATGTCAATTGGGTGCAGTCCTTTTAATAAACACTGCCTCCAGAGCAACACATCAATGAATAGTCATCTTCTCATAGGCCTCGCCCACTGGGGTTCAGTCACTTAATGCCTGACACTTGAATATGCTGAATGCGAGTGTCGCAAACGCAAATAGAAATTACAATAACTGTTGCTATCTTGTCTACACTGGATACAGTACACAGATGTGCGTTCGTTTTCTTGAATCTGTCATTTGGACAAATGGATTGAAAGAACGTTTGCTTTGATGCATTTGGTTTAAACAGCTAATCTGCATCTTTGTACAGATATCAGAAGGATCTCAGCATAAGGAACAAGTGATAGTTTATTTTTATTGATCAGAGAGTATTTTGTTTGGTATACGAGGCACTGTCATGGAGAGTTCACAGAGAAAGATTTGTTGAAAGATGAAGAGGCACTAGATCTGACTGCAGCTGCATCACAAACGGTAAGTAAATTATTTAATAATGCTTTGTATGGAAATTACGTTTTATTTTGATCATGTTGTCAAAGCATTCACACGCAATAGTGATGGGGTTGTGCATTGATACGGTTTCCTATGCAATGACGTTAGCCAATCATAACAGTTGCCACTTACTGACAAATCTTAAAGGACCTGCCCCTTAAAACAGTTCGTTTTAGACAGAGGGTCAGAATGACGGTTGAAAATAAAAAAATGTCCACATATGTGACAATTATTTGAAAATCTAGTGTGAGGGTGCAAAAAATCGAAATGTTGAGAAAATCGCCTGAAGAGTTGTTCAGATGAAGTTCTTGGCAGTGGATATTATTAATCAAAAATACATTTTTGATATATTTACAAAAAATCTAAATCCTAATCATATTCTCCCACAGTCAAAAATACATCAGAGCATTGGAAAGAGGATACTGACAATGCGGTGACAGACAAGACAAAGCAGGCTACTTTTGGTAAGTCTCAGCTCTCAAATATTGACATTTTATAAGAAATTCAAACAATAAATAACATTTTGTGGCTCTTTAATGTGTCGTGAAAGATCACTGTAAAGCCTCAGTTCAAGTGGCACATGAACCAATCATCTCTTCCTCTTTACTACGCAGGAAATATAATGAATGTACATAGCAAAGTATCTAGTTTCAAATGCGGAAAGAGATCAATCCACAACTTTTTTTAAGTTCAAGTCTACCGATGTTAATCTTATCTCCTGTCTGGTTTGTTTGTTAGACAAAATGGGAGATTTGGCATTACAATTGGTCTTTTGACAGTCTATAGTACTCTAAATGTTTTTCATGGTCTGACCGTTTAGTACAGCCAAAAACATGACAATAATTGACCATTTTTAGCAGCAATAATCAGCTAAATATCCAAGTTTTGTTCAGTTCTGTGGCATTGTTTACGCTCAATGCTACCAATATGGCCGATTGATGATGCATTGTGAAAACACTAAATATTTATAGACTGGGACTGGAACAAGGTGTATTTAAAACTTTATGTAAACGTTCGAAATAGTCTCATATCTACTCAGCAATGAAGTCATGTTAGAATGTGTGTAAGTGTTTTCATAAGAGCTGTTGGACATGCAGAAAAAGAAAGAGCAAGCGAGTTAGGAGCAGATATTAGCTGTGTAACCGGAGGCAGAAACAGAGGCGAGGTGTGGAATTTCACCAGAGCGAACCGCTTGTTGTTGTCTAATGCGTCCTTGCTTGTCGCATTAATCATCTTGTGCGTGTAGCGCAGGATAATAGCACACAGGTTCTTTTCATCACTTGATTTTGTGCGTTGTCATTTTTATTACTCGCCCCAGGCACCTGCGGCCCACCCTGCGCACATTACGCCCAATCTTGTCCAAGGCGACCTGACCTGTCCTCTGACTCACCTGAAGCCCTTCAGAGCCGTGACGCAGATTGCTCCAGTAAAGGTGATCTAATCTCCAGATCACCTTACATCACACCTGACTCTGTTTGGAGCGGCATGCTGCGTCTGCCCTACTCAGGGTGCTGCATTTCTGGGGCCTTGATAATGAAGCTTCCCCCTCCGACTCCTCACCTCTCCTCTCACACCCGTCCTCCCTGCGTCTTTCATGCTGGGAGTTTATCTGAGCCTCCCAGCACATGCAATAATGGTGCAACTGTGTTATTGTTTAGTCAGCTCCTGTTCTTTTCTGAATCATTGTGGTTCAAGACAAAACCATGTTATATTGGTTTGTATATGGTTTATAATTTGTGCGTGTTTGAAAACGCAACAGCGTACGCCAACATTTACCTCACTTATGGATTAGCTACTAGCGTCAGACTAGCGAATCGTTTCTGTCTCCTGCTGGTTTCAGTTGAATTGTTTTGATGTAGTTTGCGGCCGGTCACAGCTGCATATCTGTCATGCCGGTTACTGTCCCATTCAGACAGACATGTTTTGGAGGGGAGATTGTGGCTGTTCAGAGAATGTAAATTACATGTTGCAAGTTCCCTCACATAAAGTAGCAAAGCTTAGACGCTGCAGTATATAATACAGCCTCTTTTAGTGTGACTAAAATGATGTATGTGTATATGTTTGGAATTGAAAGAAGAAATACTATCTGCACACGAGTAGTCATACCTCACAGACAAAGTATACAAGCGCATTATGCCTTATGAAAAATTGAAGGTGCATTCGGGTGAGCTAGAGTCTTTTGAATATTTCATTAAAGGTTGTCTCTTTCTTGCTCTCAACGTCATTATCCTTTGGCATGGAACTGGGACAGGATGCCACTCGCTGCCACTTCCTGTCTGATAACAAAGAGTAGTGGGGAGGGAGAAAGAGGAGAGCTGTTTTGTGGCCATTTTTTTTTTTGTATTTAAATGTGGGCAGAGAGTGATATGCAGACAAGGATGTTGAATAGTTTTAGACTGTAATCTTGAAAGTTTGTAACTCAAAGTATGTTGGATGACACAAAAGAAACTCTTTTGTATTCTTCTGAGCTGTGATGTGCTTTGTTGGAACACAAAGAGAAGAACAGTGAAGAGAGAATATCAGACAAAACCCTTCAAAACTGCATCAAAACTAAACAAAAACATTTGATCTAGTCAAATTATGACTAAATACATTAGATACAATGAGAACAGGACCTGCTGATTAAATGTAATTGGAAAAAGTCTCTCTCTCCTTTTTTACTATTATTATTATTATTTTTTTTTTTTTTTGCAAACAGCACTTTTATGGGTTTTTTTATGGGGTTCAAGCACATAGCGCTGAAACCCAACTGTAATTGTTAGAATGGCCAAGGATCAGCATTCTCCAGCTAAAACTGACTGGGCAGACCAAGCCGTAAGTCATCGAGACTTGAAACTTGGAGGGATCCCAGCAAGCACAAAACAGCATAAGACGTTGACATTTGGTTACATTTCAGTTGCAACGTTGGGTAACCAAAATTTAATGTCAACTCAACAAATAATGTCAAAGTTAATTTGACGTCCAATACCGACATCAGCAGATGTTGATATTTTGTTGTTTTTAGGTTCTGTAACCAAAATCCAACATTAGGTCAACATCAAATACTCAAATACTGACGTCAGCTAGACTTTCATTCTCAACCTGATGGTGTATTGACATCCGGTGCCTGCTGGAATGGTAGTGCTCACACTGTCTACAACATCACCAAGGCTTGTTCCAATTGCCCTGGCGGTGACGCTACTGCAATCAAAAGTATAAAATGGCTCAAAACTCCTAAACCATTAGTCACAGGCTCAAGTGTCTTATGTTGTTGGAGACCTTGGCTCATGATGGACAAAATTTATTTTTATTTTTTTTACCCGATTGGACCCAAACAAAGTTTCTCTGGAGAGTGGATATCAATATTTATCCAAAAAAGTTTAACTTTCAACCTACCATCTTGATGGGACTCCAAAACGTTCGTAATGTTTTACATATAATAAAAAACTATATATATAAGGAATAACGTAAAAATGGCTATAACTCAGCACCCGTTAGTCTGATTACCTTGAAAATTTGTCTTTGTCCAAAGTGCAACAAGTATCTGAGGACATTCGTGTATCTCAAAAAACATGGCACCAAACTTGGTGGGTGTGTTCGACTCTTAGCCCTAAAGGTCTGTAAAAGGTGCTGTCAATCAAATCATTCATTAAGTATTCTCGATTATGTCAAAAATAAACCACTTTTGTGAACTAGCCCTAGGCTTTTTGCTCAATTTCAATAAAACCGCTGCATTACAATTCTCGGGATTCTCAAGAATAATAATCAAAAACATTTTGCCCTGTCCAAATATACTCAAAAGCTTATAAATCCTAAACGAAAACCCGAAACTTCACGAAACTGGGTCAGCAAATGCGACAGGCAATGTTTTACTGAGATTGAATCATAAATGGTGTTATAACAGTCATAAACATTAAAAATCATAATTTTTCTATGGTAAATTACCTGGATTTGCCAAAAAAGCTTTATTCAATCTTTGATTTAGGTGGTTACAAGCTTGCTAAATAATATGTTTGCCTTAAAGTGTTTTTAATAGGGTCTGGGGTTTACAAAATTTCATAAAATTTTTGTGATTTTTTTTTTTAATTACTGTAAGCAAAGGATAACTTGTGAAAATATTTAAACGTTTATTGTGAACAGTTATCTGAATTTTATTTTGTGCGTTTTAAATTATAGATGATGATAAATGATAGACATGATATTTTTTAAAGAGACACATTATTCAAATTAAATATTTTCCGCATATTTTATTTTGTTTTTGTTTTGTTTGTATGTTATTTTAATATTATTTATTTATTTAATTTATTGATTTATTTTTTTTTGGAAATAAAATGTTGTTTATAATATCGTAGTTAATATTTTTCTCATACAGTCAAACCAAAATTTATTCAGACACCTTCAGCATTTCTTACATTATCAGTTTATTCATTATAGTTCAGAAAATGGCAATAAAATATGACAAGAACTCAAAGTTAAACTGTGTCAGAACAAATTCATCTTAACAGTGTCAGATAATGGAGAATGTTAAATTCTGTATGGAGAATTTTTGGGTATATTATGTCAGTTTATTTTCCTATTCTCACTTACATAAATGAACTAGTGTCCTGCACCCACTAGTAAAAAAACAAACAAAATTTATATCTGGTGTCTGAATAATTTTTGGGTTTGACTTTAAATATCTGTCTTTTTATACACTACCATTCATTCTCTCAGTCCATGGCTATATTGCATGAGAAAAGATTTCCTTTAGGAAAAGTTATTAAATGTGTTTTTACCAATCCAACCCTTTCATATTTGAGAAAAATAACCTGTGGTTTCTCTCATTGTGTTTATATTTCCAGCCTGGATGTATTGTGGCAATTTACAAGCGGCGCTGTGGTAAGCCCCTGCCCTGGCCATCAGTCCTGCCAGCTTCCTAAACAACATGACCAGGCGAAGATTTATGAGATGAAGCTGACTTGATTGTGCAATGAAGGCCTGCTTTTCCAATGGTCACTTGGACAGTGTGTGAGTTTCCCATTACAGCAGCTGCATGCGTGTGCTTGTTACAGAGATGAATTTAGTCTTAAAATGCACACTACTGCCTGTTTTCAATCTCTCTCCTTTTCTATGAAATTCACAAGTCTGCATCGTAGCTCTCACATTTCTTCCAGATCCTGTGCACCTGTTGTTCCCACAATGTTCCCAAGTCACGCTAATAGTATGAGTGTTGATTACAGCTGTTGAAGTGCAGCTGTGTTCAGTTCTGATCACTTCCTTTCTCTCCTCGTGAATACATGAATACATGATGTTTCTTAAACAGACATACTACTGTTTAAAGGTTCGGGGTTGGTAAGGATTTTCTGTTCACCTTTTTTGTTCACCATGGCTGCATTTATTTGATACAGTAAAAACAGTCATATTTTGAAATATTATTACAATTTAAAATAACTGTTTCTGTTTCAATATATTTTAAAATGTAATTTATTCCTGTGATGCAAAGCTGAATTTTCAGCATCATTACTCCAGTCTTCAGTGTCACATGATCCTTCAGAAATCACTCTGATATGCTGATTTGCTGCTTAAGAAACATTTATTATTATCAATGTGAAAACAGCTTAATATTTTATGTTTAAAAGAACAGCATTTGATTTGTAACATTAAAAATGTCTGTACTCTAACTTTAAAGCATTTCTTGCCATCCAAATATGAACTGTATCAGTGAAGATCAGCGATAAGTAGATTTAATAGCACATGTGTCTCATAAATGCTTCATTTGACTCCAACAACAGAAACACTATTCAGATTAATCCCATTAGTGCTATTGAATACACTCCCCTCCCCCTCACACACATCATTTACCCTACATATACACACATATGCAAGCACACGGGTCACAGAGCAGCCAAATGTTCACTGATATCCTAGGCATTCAGTTACTGGCGCAACCCAGACGCCTATCCAGCCAGATGAGGTCCTCATTGGTTGCCATGGCGACTTCCCTCCTCTCACTATATTAGTGAGCATGAGAGGCCATTGCCTGGGCGTCTGGTGGAGGAATGCTGAGCTGAAGACCCTGATATATGGAGTCTAAGTGTCTGAGAGAAGCTCTGATGATGCTGTGATAGCAGGCTGTAAAGAGAGGCGTAAAGGCCACTAGACCTGCACACACATTTTGGTATTTGGTATGGGTTTGTCAATGTCTGTCATTTTGCGTGATGAATACACACTTTCATTGTCTGGCTTGAGAGGTTTGTTGCGCTAATTGTGTCATAAAAAACATTCACAGACTCTGACTAATTGTTAATTGCTTAGATAAATACAGGATGAAGTGTGGAAATGTCACACCTATTCTAACAGGATGTGTTGGCTGTTTCCCTTTCACCTTCTGTCTGTACCAACAGAACAGACAAATAACGAATTAGATTTAATTTAATGTCTCAGTTGTTTGTGATAGATAGATAAGCATTTTACATTTATTCCAAAATAATAATTCAAGGCAGTAACAATTTAAACACTCTATTTAATTTGTGAACTTATGTTTAGCTATTCATTTCAGAAGTTAGCTTTAACTATTTTTGAATTTTTCTGATCATTAGTCATTAAAGCTTGGTAAATATTACTCACAGTCACACAGAGATTTACTTTAAATTTCACCAAGCTGGTTACTCACTAAAAACTCCCACAGATCATGTTTTCATGCCATTTTAAGTCTTTTTTGACATAACTAAGTGGTTATATATAGGTGTGTGAGTTGTTCACTTACTTTTTAGAATGAGTCTTCCCTTTAACGCCTTAATATTGTTTATTTAGACCAATAGGCAACCTCCCACTCTCTATACTGAAACCAACACGGAAGTGACTTAAACTGCAATTCATCGACTGGCTGCTAGAGACTGGCTCCAAAAGGGAATCAATCCCATAGACTCTTCATGTTAAAATGCCCAACTTTACAGCAGAAAAAAATGTTTACAGCCTGGTAAAAAAAATGGTTTTGGTCTATACAGCTAATTTTGCCCTTCATGTCAACTGTGAGGGGGGTGAATTTTTTTTATAACTCTTATAATTCTGCATAATTTAGGGCGTTGACACTTGAGTGACAGGTGGATTGCCTCTGCTGTCACCACTGTCACGCTAGGCGGGCATGGTTTCAGCAACCAGCTCCACCCATGTCCCTGCCGCTTTGCCCATTTTTGATTACTTGGGAATGATGCACGCTGATGCGATTCCAAGATGGCGACGGCTGACTCCCGCCCACTATGAGCTTCAAAATTGCTCTTTAGAAACCTACGGGTGATGTCACGGACACTACATCCATATTTTTTACAGTCTGTGATTTAGACTGATTTCAAACGTGGGACGGGCATGAACACAAGAGGCGGAATTTATCACATAAACCAATCACAGCCGAACATAACCAGTCATATCCAAACATATCTGCCTCTGTGTTTTATTCCTGCTGTAACTTTACCTAACGGTGTTGCTGTTGGTCAATGTTTCTTTGGAAAAACAAGTGATTTATACACTTTTTAGCTTAGCGCTAAAAGTGTTAGAATGGCCAAGGATCAGCAATCGCCACGTAAAACTGATCATGCAGACCAAACCGTAAGTGGTAGAGACTTGAAACTTGGAGGGATAGTAGTACTCTCACCGCCAACAGCACCACCAAGGCTTGCCCCAATCTGCCTGACGGAGGCCCTACAGTGATCAAAAATATGAAATCGCTCATAACTTCTGAACCGTCAGTCGCAGGTTCAAGTGTTTAATGTCGTTTTTGATCGTGAGTGAAATTTTTGGGTATTTTGGATTTTTTGAAAAACCTGCTTTTACGAACCTACTTTTAGCCCTAGGTTTTTCACCCAATCCGAATGAATCTAGTGCAGGAAGATTCTCTGGAGAGCGAATATCAATAATTATTTTAAAAAAGTTTAACTTTTGACTCATCGTTGCAAAGGGAAGCCAAAACGTTTGAAAGGGGGCAGGGCCACTTTTGGTAAAATGTCTATAACTCCTGAACAGAATGAGATGTCTCTGAAAAAACCAAGACCTGTTATCAAATTATGTATGTAAGAGCTCAATCTGGTCGGTCGATCACAGGAAAAAAATATCACAGAGCTTGGCTACTTGGTGGCCCTATGAGAAGGAAGAAACATAACAATTACTATAACTAGCAACCATTTGTCCTATCAACGTGAAAATCGATGTGTCTCAAAAAAAAAACATGTCCGTTATTGGGCGATGAGGTTTGAGCACCTATTAGACAATGTTAACGGAGGCCGATTGGAATGAAACTTGGTGGGTCCGTTTGAGTCACGGCCCTAAAAGTCTGTGAGAAACTGACCTCTGGTGGGCAATGTTGCCGTAAACGATTTTACATTGCACAGTTTTTCGCACATACACACGATAATCATATCAGATGGTAGAACTCCTCATCCTGGACAACTTTGCCTCTAGAACCACTGCTGTCAATCAAATTGTTTGTTAAATGATCAAGAAGATGTAAAAAAACTACTTTTGCTAACTAGTCCTAGGTTTTTCCCTCAATCTGGAAAAAACACTGCAATACAATTCTCTGGACTCTATAGGTCAATAATTATCCAAAAATGTTGAAATTTACTCTTTGGGAAGCTATAACGGGGTCGTTTAGAAAAGGGGCCTATCCGAATTTTCCCAAAATCATATAGAGCCTAAAGAAAAACTCAAAACTTCACAAAACCTGCTGAGCAAATGCGACAGGTGATTCTAAACAAACATACAAAGATTTAAGGAGATCTGACTACAGCTGGCTCTATAACAGTCATTAACGTTAAAAACATAATACTTCTATGGTAAATTACCTGGATTTGCCAAAAATGCTTTTTTAAATCATTGATTTGGTAGTTATAGGCTTCCTAAATAAGGTATTTTTCATTTGTGCTTAAATTGCCTTAAAGAACTTGAACCCCGATAATTGCTGCTTGCAGCTATATTTATTGTTATATTTTGCAATATTGATGTTGTTTTTGTACTACAATTTTTTTTCTCACCCAATATTTTGAGACACTGCCTCCCTTGCATCCTCATATACACAGATAGATAGATAGATAGATAGATAGATAGATAGATAGATAGATAGATAGATAGATAGATAGATAGATAGATAGATAGTTTTATATTTTATTACATTTTTCATTTTTGATGTTTTATTTTTAATTAAAGTTTAAAGTTTACACAGTGGTTTGGAGAGGTTGACAGAAAAGAGGGCTCTTGTTAGAGTGCACTAAAAATAGATAGAGTTACACTGCTGGTGTGTTCAAACTAGATTTACTACTCTCACACTGTCAAGAGGGCGATCAATCTGTCCTCTCTGCTTTATAACCTGTATGCCTCTGTTCTTTGCTGTTTGAACACTGTGGGCTCTTGTAATAGCAGGGTGGGTCGCACACCATGAGTCTTCTTCTCATTTTCTGAGAAGATATGATTTCACTCTGGGAGGTTTCTCCAGTTTGATGTTTCTCCTGTGATCTCCACTTTGAAACAGAACTCAACGTTCAGAACATAATGGAGTGAAGCCACTTTGAGTCCATTTGTGCATATATACAGGTGGATTGGCAGCCAACAACAGAGAGAGGGACAGATGGAGGCTGATTTATGGAAAATGGGAGGGACAAGAGTAAAACGGATGGACAGGAAGGAGGGGAGGAGGTCAGGATGAGTAAAGCTAGCAGTAGTATAGTTGAACTCTGATTAAACTGTCAGAGTGAAAAATGGAAGGTCATAGAAAGGGGCTTTTGAGATGCTATACCACACACACACACACACACACACACACACACACACACACACACACACACGTTGGGTTTACATGTTTTATGGGGACATTCCATAGGCGTAATGGTTTTCATACTGTACAAACCGTACTTTCTATCGCCCTACACCTACCCTACACCTAAACCTAGCCCTCACGGGAGATTGTGCACACTTTTACTTCATCAAAAAAAACTCATTGTGCATGATTTATAAGCCTGTTTCCTCATGGGGACCTGAGAAATCCCCACAAGGTCAAAATCTACTGGTATTCCTATCCTTGTGGGGACATTTGGTCCCCACAACGTGATGAATACCAGGTACACACACACACACACACACACACACACACCTTAAAATCCATGGAACTTTTTAAATACACAAAAGGTTCTTTAGAATGGAAAAAGGTTCTTTAGATATTTAGAATGTTCTTCACAGCACACTCTTAAAAATAAGAGTGCCATATATGCAACAGTGCCATAGAAGAAACATTTTTGGTTCCTCAAAGAAACATTCAGTGGTCGGTGTCAGGGGTGCGTGCAGGAGTAGACGAGACGATAGACAATATTTACAAAGTTCAATATATTTAATAGAAATCTCCGAATGGAACAAGGCTGGAACAAGGCAGGAACATTCACACACGTCTAATACACAGAAGGACCGACAGGGAACTGAAATCAAAGACAGACTTTTAAAGACAGACTAATTAACAAACACAGGTGACACAGATGACTAATTATTACAAGGACAGGTGCAGGGAATCACAATAACGAAGGGCTAAACCAAATGACAGATCAACGGGGGGAAGACAAATGGGAAAAACCAAAGACAAGACAAACAGAACTGTGACATTACGCCCCCCTCCGGAAAGGCGCGTCCTCGCGCCGTGGAAAAAATGAAAAAACGAGAGGGGCGGAAAACCAGGAAACCAGAGTCAATGAGGGAGGGGGCTCCGGCGGAGGACGCAACCCCCGGAGGAGGACTAGAACAAAAGTCCAGGTAACAAAAAAGACAGTCCAAGGGGGCGACGACGGTGGGAGGAGCCAGGGAGGAAACAGGAGGGACCTGAAGCAGGAGAGCAGGACCCAGATCGCAGCCAGGATGACGGCCCACGGAGGAGCCGACGGAGGGAGGAGCCATGGTGGAGGAAGGACCGCCGACTCCGTGGGGCCGACCGACAGAGGCAGAGCAGCTGGCAGAGGAACCCGAAGCGGAGATGGAGAGCCGAAGATCCAGGGCGACACCGCGGATCCGGAGGGCCAAGGCGGAACAGGAGGCTCTGGCGGCCGAGGCGGAGGCGGAGATCCGGAGGTCCGCGGCGGAGCCGGAGCGACAGAGGACGAAGGCGACGCTGACGGGAAGGAGGAGCCTGACAGAGCCGGAGGGACAGAGGGACGAGGCGAAGCCAGAGGAGTGGAGTCCCGAGGCGGCGGATGGTCGACGACTGACCAAGGCGGAGCCGGAGGGACGATGGAGCCCGGTGGAGCTGGTGGGCCGACGGGCGACGGTGGAGAGGAGGGCGTCGAGAGCCGTGGTGGAGCCGCAGTGTCGGAGGGCCGAGGTGGAGATCTGGACTCGTAGGCTGGAGGCGGAGCTGAGGGATCCTCCAGCCATGCCACCGATGTAAGCTGGCATCCCTGCGGCGAGCCCACTGCAGAGATGGTGGGCTGAGGGTGAGCAAGGGGACTGACTGATGACCTGGGAGACTTAGGGCGGCTGGGCGGAACCAGCGGGGACTCAGGACGGCTGGGCGGAACCAGCGGGGACTCAGGACGGCTGGGCGGAATCAGCGGGAACTCAGGACGGCTGGGCGGAACCAGCGGGGACTCAGGACGGCTGGGCGGAACCAGCGGGGACCAGGCAGAATCAGACAGACGAGGGCGGGTGGGAGGGAAGTCTATGCAGGTCAGTGGCTCAGAGAAAAAGTCTATTAAGTCATATGATTTTATATCCTCAACTTCGGAAAAGAAGTCGATCAGGTCCCCAGAGTGTTCCATCTCACCCCCAGTGGAGTTGCAGTGGGCAGGGCTCTCCATTTCCCTCACTTGCTCCACGTCGCAATCCACCGTCACAGATGTGGAATCCGGCTCACGCACCTGATCAGCCGGAGAGGGCTCTGGCTCTGTCGCTCGCGGCTCTAGTCCCTCATCCGCGGTGCGCTCGGGTTCCCGCTCTGCTTGTCGGGGCAATGATTGGCTGCTCTCTGGGTCGTGAGTGGGGCTGACGTCCTCCTCGACGAAGTCCAGGAAGATCCACTGGACGCCAGCACCCACTCGATGTATCCGGCAAGGCTCTCTCGAGGACCCTCCCCGGACAGCTGCGTCTTGATGTTTTCATGTAATCCATGGCGGAAGAACGTGCACAAGCAGCTGTCCGGGTAATGAGTAGATGGGACGAGGAACAGAAAGTCTCTGATGTGGTCCTCGAGAGAGCGTTTCCCCTGCTTCAGGAGAATGATGGAAACATTAGGGTCATCCATAAGGGAAAAAAAAATAAAACACTGATACAAAAAACGGAAAATAAACGCAGGGAGAGGTGCCGGGTAAACTGTACTTGTTCGGTCCTTATGTCAGGGGTGCGTGCAGGAGTAGACGAGACGATAGACAATATTTACAAAGTTCTATATATTTAATAGAAATCTCCAAATGGAACAAGGCTGGAACAAGGCAGGAACATTCACACACGTCTAATACACAGAAGGACCGACAGGGAACTGAAATCAAAGACAGACTTTTAAAGACAGACTAATTAACAAACACAGGTGACACAGATGACTAATTATTACAAGGACAGGTGCAGGGAATCACAATAACGAAGGGCTAAACCAAATGACAGATCAACGGGGGGAAGACAAATGGGAAAAACCAAAGACAAGACAGACAGAACTGTGACAGTCGGTTCTTAAAAGGACTTTTTTATAATCCTTTCCCACTATAAATTAGGAGTGAAGAGATATGAGTTGTTGACGATTACAATGGCGAAAAATGGAAAAGTGTTGTAAAAGACGGCTGTAATAGGGCAGATGACAAGAAATGGAAGCATAATCTCATGGCTCTCCGGTTTACGAGCAGAGCTCTTCCTGTTGATCCAAACTTTATCTCCACATCTAACCCATTGAAGTGCTGTAGAGTTCCATACAAACAGAGCTAATCCTGGGAGAGGAACAGATAGCACGGGAAAGCGGCCTTGCTAGGTAAACAGAAGCATCCATTGATGTAAATTAAGATTAAACTAATTTGTATAACAGTATAACTTGTTATCTTTGTAATTACGGAACCATTTCCACTGTGTCCTAATTTTACACATTACTATGGATAGGATAGGACATCATTCATGATTTTGCCCATGCATCTGTAATACTCATGGGAATCGATTAGTAAAGATGACCATCATTGGAGAGGAAGTAAAACAGCAAGATCTGTTTGGAAGCTGTGAGCTCTGATAGGCTCATGGGTCAGAGGTCATGCATTCAGTTTCAGCTGGAAGGGTGGACAAGAGATGCTATCTGCACAACGGTGCTGCCATTATTTCTCAAATGACTGTTAAAAAGTGGTAAATTAACTTTAATTCACAGGACCAGGTTGCCCATTAGGACCCCACCCAGAAGAGAGATGCATTATGGTCTTATCAGCACAGAACCTGATGCACGTACATTAAACATTGCTCCCTCATTTATTTAATCACCCCCATCCCGCTATATACACAGAATATATCATCTCACTGAATAGAACCAATTTCCTGTTTGGACATCAGGGAAAACTATAAAATGGTAAACTAGGTTAAAGATTAGAAGGCAGATGTTTCTTTGAAATGTGCATTGTGAGTATTTAAGCAAAGATCATTTTGCTCGTCAACTGGGCTGCATGATTGTGACATAAAATCAGAACTGTCAATTACTGTACTTATTATTGTAATTGAGATTATTAATGTTGATTGATAGAAATAAAATATTAGTATAGTGTGTGTGTGTGTGTGTGTGTGTGTGTGTGTGTGGGAGTGGGAACTGCATGGCATATTCTTTATGTAGACTACACATAATTCTGTCAAAATCATATTTACTTTATCTATGACATATTTATGACATATTTATGACTTTGTATCTCATAATTATACTTTTAATTGTAATTTATTATCTCATAATCTTAAATTTATAATCTCATAACTACGACTTCATATCTAATTTTTACTTTATTGACTTACAGTTTTTTACAATCATTTTTGCACTAATAACAGAACTGTAATGTCATTTTTCAAAACTCTAGACACATAATTCACAACCAATGATCAAAATGCACATTTTTCAAACCACTTAACACATTTTTCAAATGCTTGGATACAATACATATAAGCCAAAGATCATTTGTTCGTTGAACTTAAATCACCTGTTCAAAATGACACAACTTAACATCAAAGTATTACTATTTCAAAATGCAACTCACACATTACATTTGAGATGAGTGTGCATTCATTTCATTACAAAGATTGAACTATCAGTTGATACATCTGCTTAAAATGATAAGTAACTGTTGCATTACCCTTGAAGCATAGCTTTTATGGAAAATAGTGCATGTTTCAGGATAGATCATTTGATACCAGTTACCACAGAATATGACCCAGATGGACTACACTACACTCTCAGAAAAAACGGTACAAAACTATACCTTTTAGGGTACAAGTAGCTGTCACTGGGGTGTTACAGGGGTACAATTTTTTGGGTACATAATTGTACAATAAGGACCCATTGTGTACCTTTAAAGGTACCTTTATATGTTTTGTTGCCCAGGAACAAAATTGTAGCTCTGCAGTACTTTTTTTTTTTTTTTTTATCGTGTATCTATGGATGTCATATTTCAATCTTTATCAGATATGGTTTCTATGGCCCTATGTACCTCTTTTACAGAACACATTTTCATATTCAACATTACTGAATGCAAGATGTCATTTTTATGTTATTGCTTTTGTGGTTTCAATGAGTTAATGGCTACCCTGGTAAAAAAAAAAAAAAAAAAAAAAAAAGAATGTATCAAGAACGTTGGTGCACAAATTAGGCCTGCTGAAGAAAAAAAACATCCAAAACCAGCCTAGGCTGTTTGGCTGTTTTAGCTGGTCTCCCAGCCTGGTTTTAGCTGGTCATAGCTGGTTTTAGAAGGGTATTGGACACTTTTCTGTCTGGTCAGGCTGGGAAACCACCAGCTAAAACCAGCCTGACCAGGCTGGGAGACCAGCTAAAACCAGCTACTTCCGGCTTAAACCAGCTAAGACCAGCCAACCAGCTAGGCTGGTTTTAGCAGTTTTTTTTTCAGCAGGGTACAATATATTTAATGATTGTACTAGCAAAAACACATTGAAACTATGGGTAACTTGTGTATGGGTGATCTAAAGTAATGTTCCTATAATATTTCATAATAAATTCGTTTTTTGAAACAATGCTTCTGCTAATGCAAGGCTTCTTTAAAGATATGAATGCAATATGCAAAGTTTTGAACACTGGACAGCCTGTGTTACAAATAATGACTGTTTTGAGTTTTCTATCTAGAGTTTTGAAAAATGACATTAAGGTTCAGTTATTAGTGCAAAAACGATTGTAAAAAACTGTAGTATCTCACATTTTGCCTTTTATCTCATAACTGATTAAGTATCTCATATATTTGACTTTTTATGACAATTATGACTTAGTATCTCATATTTACTTTTATCTTATAATTATGACTTAGTATCTCATATTCTGACCTTTTATCTAATAACTGATTTAGTATGTCATATTTTTTTTACCTTTTATTACATAATTTTGATGTCTCATAATTTCAACTTCTATTTCGTAATTGTAACTTAGTATCTCATAATTTTAAATGTATTATATCATAAATTTGACTTAGTATTTACTTTTTATGACAAAATCATGACTAGTATCTCATAATTTAAAAATGTATAATCTTATAATTATGACTTAGTATCTCATATTTACTTTTTATGACATAATTATGACTTAGTATCTCATCTTTTGACTTTTTATCTCATGACTGCTTTAGTGTCTTATATTTTTAACTTTTTATGATATAATTATAACTTAGTATCTCATAATTTTGACTTATTTCGTAATTGTGACATAGTATCTCATAATTAAAAAAATGTATAATCTCATAATTGACTTAGTATCTCATATTTACATTTTATCTTATATTTATGAATTACTATCTCATATTTTGACTTTTTATCTCATAACTGATTTAGTGTCTTATATTTTTGACTTTTTATCTCATAATTATGACTTAGTATGTCATAATTTTGACTTTTATTTCGCAATTGTGACAGTATTTCATAATTTAAAAACTTTTTATCTCATAATTATGACTTAGTATCTCATATTTTGACTTTTTATCTCATGACTGATTTAGTGTCTTATATTTTTGACTTTATCTCATAATTGTGACTTAGTATCTCATATTTTGACTTTTTATCTTATATATCATATTATCTTTAATGTCTTATATTTTTTACTTTTTATGACATAATTATGACCAAGTATCTCATAATTTTGACTTTTATTTCGTAATTGTGACTTAGTATCTCATGATTTTAAAAATGTATAATCTCATAATTATGACTTAGTATCTCATATTTACTTTTTATGACATAATTATGACTTAGTCTCTCATAATTTTGTTTTATCTCCTAATTGTGACTTTGTATCTCATAATTTAAAAATAAATTATTGTAATTACATAATTGTAATTTAGTATCTCATACTTTTTAATGTATAATTCATAATTATGACTTTTCACCTCATATTTACTTTTTATCTCATAATTACGCCTTAGTATCTTACATTTACTTTATTTCATACGTACAGCTTAATATCTTATAATTTTGACTTTCATCTTGTAATTGTGACTTAGTATCATAATTTAAAATTTATCTTAATTATGATTTAGTATCTCATATTTACTGTTATCATAATTATGAATTAGTATCTAATATTTTGATTTTTTTTATCTCATAAATGGTTTAATATTACTACTAAAATATTAATTTAAATATTTGTTATAAATATGCGTTTGCCCTCTAAAGTCTGTGTGCATGTGTGGTTGCGTTACATAGACGTTTTTATTTTTTTAACTCTCTGAGCATTACAGGTGCAACCTTTGACCCTAAACGTCCTGTTCCCCACCTTAGTCTTCCTCTCTGATTCTCTTCCTGATCTGTCAGTAAGAAAGAGTGTGTTTATTTAAGCACAAATATAATACTAACAAAAGCTTGTGAACTCATGATTAACTGGTTGTGCTTGCGGTACATAATATAAGACCTTTCTTAAATTGATTTATATGAACATACACTGTCTCAGATCAGCCATATTGCTCATAGCCATTTTTGCTAATTTACATTTGTATGTACAGTATTCTCTAGTATCACACCCAGTGAGGAAATTGCTATTATTTTTGATATGTTGGCAGAATGTCCTTCCTCTTTCTGGCCCTGGGATACTGTCTGTCTGCTCTTCCTACTGCAGTTGAGGGTCATGGGCCTCTGCTCTTCGTATTGTGTGTTGTGAACTACTTCCCTGCCCTTTAACACAACAGTGACTGCAGGCCCACAGCAGTCTGACGGTGTTAGTTTCCCCTTGATAAGGCTGGTTCTTCCTTTCTCCTTTTTCTCTCTGGTTGAACACACCCACACTTTATCATTGTCAGCAACTGTTTTAGACAGAGCTGTTGCTTACCATATTTCATTAGTGAACACTTGACATTCTTGAATTCCTTTTTTTATGAGGAACAAGCGTACAATTGAAGTCAAAAGTTTACATCTTGCACAATCTGCAAAATGGAAACACGATGCATTAAGAGCTGGGGGTGAAAAATTTGGAACAGAATGAATATGTGTACATTTTTCTTATTTTGCCTAAATATCTTTTTTTTTTCATTTAGTACTGCCCTTCAGGAGATACTCACATGTTTCCCAGAAGACAAAATAAGTTCAATTTACCCTTATCTTCAAATTCAAAAAGTTTTCACCCCCAGGCTCTTAAGGCATCGTGTTTCCTTCTGAAGCATCAGTGGGTGTTGTTGAGCATCATTGTTGGTAAAGGTTCAAATACACAAAAATGCTGAAAAACCAAAGAATTTGTGGGACCTGAAGGATTTTTCTGAAGAACAGTGAGCAGTTTAACTGTTCAGGACAAACAAGGGACTCAACTATCACACACACACACACACACACACACACACACACACACACACACACACACACACACACACACACACACACAAACAGTATTAAGAATCAAGTGTATGTTAACTTTTGAATGGAGTCATTTTTATAAATTCAACTATTATTTTTTCTTGTGGACTATATTTGTGCATTTTATGTGAAATATCTTATTCAGGTCAGTACTAAATAAAAAATAACATGCGTTTTGTATGATCCCTTTTATTTTGGTAAACTAATTAACATTTTGCAGATTCTGCAAGGTTCAACTTTATGTCAAGTAGAAGTGATTGCAGAAAGAGGACACACTTTTCTAAATCAATAAGAACATGCAAGAATAATGCATTTAAAATTAGAATTGTTTTCCCTTTAGGGCCTGCAAGATGATTAAAAAAGGGCTCTTACATTTGAGGGCATGTTGCTCTCTTGTAACAGCTGCAGTGAGTGTGATAGGAAAGGAATGCTTGGGGGTGAATGATGACAGCAATGCTCTGGTGTTTAGTCATGTACCAGAACCTGATTATCTGTGAAGATCAAACGAGCCAGTGCACTTGCAAACAAACAACAAAGCATCGCCAAGTTTCGCTGCAGAAACAACATGTGCTAAATTAGATCCTCCCAAAGAAATTTAGCACATATTTTGCCTGTTTAGGAACCTTTGAATCAGCACTAATGAATGAAAAAAATCCCGAGAAACCAGGTCACACAAATAAGTTATTGTCTGATGGTGCTGATGGTGTGTAAAAGCTCTGCAGTGTGAAATCACGTGTGAGAACAATCTTACAACCCAGTTTTTTTTATGACACATATGGATTATTTCAAATTTTTTGCATGTGGAAAAGGGGACACTGTAAAATAAGCCCATTTCTGATTATGTAAAACCTTTGAAGCCCTAAAAATATGCTTATATGTGACCCTGGACCACAAAACCTGTCATAAGTAGCACAGATATATTTGTAGCAATAGCCAACAATACATTGTATGGATCAAATTTATTTTTCTTTTATTTCCAAAATTATTAGGATATTAATTAAAGGTCATGTTCCATTAAGATATTTGTTAACTTCCTACCATAAATATATATAAACTCAATTTTTGATTAGTAATATGCAGTGCAAGTACTTCATCTGGACAATTTTAAAGGCGATTTTCTCAATATTTTGATTTTCAAATATCTTGTTGTATCAAATATTGTCTTATCCTAACAAACCATACACCAATGGAAAGATTATTTATTTATTTAGCTTTTTAATGGACCCTTATGACTGATTTTGTGGTTCAGGGTCACATATTATAAATAAAAAAACTTGTGCTATTATTATTATTATAAATATTATTATGCTGTTTCGTCAATGTAGTGTAGGTGTAGAAAGCATGGGATTGCATGACAGTGTCAGCTTGAAGATATTTTTAATATTTTGAGGCTATTGTTTGATTTTTTGATATCTAATCTAACTGAAATAAATTCTTTGGAGTGAAAAAACAACAACTAAGACTTGCGTTTGAACAGCGTTCAAAGTGAGCTTGATGATACAATAAAAACCGATTACCAATTAAGCAATATTCCAATCTGTAAATACAACATTTTAACCAATTTAATAAAACATAAATTATGTGGACCTGAAAATGTACCGCAAAGTACGAGTAACCAATATGGTCTGTAATGCCATCTGCTGGCTAATATTATAAAGGGAGCGAATAGCTGAAACATATTTGAATCTTTCTTTGAATTCTTTTGAATTGTGTACATGTGCTAAGGTAAAAGTAGTAATATCTGCATTATGCATACGTGTTAACTACATAGTAAAATAATTATGCCAACATATAGCCTACTAAATAGACTAAAAATATTTGCAAATCAACATGTGTTCGATTTATTTATTTATTTTTCTATTTGTGGATCATTATCAAACTTTAATTTTAAACAAAAACATCTACAAACCATCGACGGCATAAAAAAAAATCCGCTTTTAAGTTTTTGCTCCAAAAGAGCGGAACTAAGCGTTCGTTTCTCTCGTTTCCTGTCGGATCTTTCCTCAGCGTGACACGTCAAAATGGCGGAGCGGGAAGAAGCCGTGAGGGGATTCGTCGCCGTTACTGATGTTGATGAAGAGAGGGCCCGTTTCTTCCTCGAGTCAGCCGGCTGGGACCTACAGGTCAGTAGGACACTGGTCGCTTTTCCACTGAAACATTATGCTGTGAAGCGCAAGCACTGCAGCTGGGGATCCAGCAGACGTTAAGCCTCCACTGGCAGCCAGTGAACTGTACAACCGGCTAACGAAATGTGCAAGTCACTCTTGATTAAAATCACCAGAAGTGTCTTAAACTGGTTTATCCGGTTAATCATACGTGATGTGATTCACACTTAACGACTGGGCAGTCAGTATCGCATTGAAGTAGAGGTTTTTAAACTGTGCCGGTATATTTTACATAGAAATCAAGTCTTAAGCTAGCAGCTTTAGCCTGATCAAGTCATGCTCATGTTTACATTCGTGGTTTGATTTTCTTCCTTCTGAAACATGTACAATTTTGTTGATATAGGTAACATGATTTATCTAGTTACAGGAAACAGATAGTAGGTGGTTGGCTTTGTTTGTGTAATTCACCAAGTGCGTGTCTGTCTGTAAAAATGAAGTGACAGCTCTCTTTTCTCTCTGTCCTTAGCTCGCTTTAGCTAATTTCTTTGAGGATGGAGGAGATGATGATATTGCCACCCTCCCTCAGCCAGAGTCTGGCTCTGTCAGTCGATCCACAGGGCCAAGGTAACACAAGTCATACGTTTGGGCCTTTCAGTTATGCAATATCAGCTATATGGTTAAAGTCATAACAGTGGACTGTTTAATGTAACGTCTTGTGATTTCAGTGAACACAGAGTGACGTCGTTTAGAGATCTGATGCATGAGGATGAAGATGACAGTGGTGAAGAGGAAGGCCAAAGGTATTGAATTCCTGTATAGCTAGTAACAGCTTAAGTCACTCAAAATGAATCAAAATCGAAATTTCCTATTTTTTTTAATGGATCTTTATTGTGAATGATTTATCCATGTAAATCAAAATTTGTTTGTAATATTGCAGTGTTGATGATGTGCATATAATGATTTTTAATAGAATACTGCAGTGTTTATTATAAGCAACCTATAGATTGCATAAACAATGTGAGATTGAAGCAATTATCAAACCGGAAGTTTGAGAATTTGTTACCCTTGTATATGTCATGAAAGGGAAGAAAAGATGACCGCAACTTCCGTTTAATGATGACTTTTACATGCACATTAACTTTACTTTGTATTCAGCGTCAAGATTTGTTGTTTAAATGTATATGATTGCATAAAGGAAATTGTATTTTAGATTTTGCAACTGTACAAATACACTGTACTGTAATTTTAATCACCATTTAGCCATGAAAATATTCATTAATATTCATGAATATTCATTCATATGAAAATATTCAACTTAGTCTTTCAGTTAATAAAAGAGTATGGGCAAAATGTGTGATGATTATAGCGGAATTAAAAATTATAATACATTGTTTTAGATAAACTATAGCATGTCACTCTAGACTTTCTCAATACCTAGACAATGCAATGCACTACAATCCAAAATTTTTTTTTTTTTTAAAGAAGTCTGTTCTGCTCACCAAGCCTGATTTTATTTATCAAATAACTGTTTTCTATTTGAATATATTTTAAAATGTAATTTATTCCTGTAATTTCAAAGCTGAATATTTTGCATCATTACTTCAGTCACGGTTCTTCAGAAATCATCGTAATATTCTAATTTCATGCTCGAAAACATGTTTTATTATGTTGAAAACAGCCGAGTAGAATGTTTTCAGATTTCTTTGATGAATAGAAAGTTCAGAAGAGCAGCATTTATCTGAAATGGAAGTCTTTTATAACATAACAGACATATAATTGTCTTTATTGTCACCTTTGATCATTTTTAAAGCATTCTTGCTAAATAAAAGTATGTATTTCTATCATTTCTTCAACCAAAAATTATACTGACTCCAAGCTTTTGGATGGTGTGGTGTATAATGTTAAAAAAAAAAAAGCTTTTTATTTTTAGATGAATGCAGATCTTTGAATCTTTCTGTTCATCAAAGAATCCTGAAAAAATGTATTAAATATTGATAATAACAATAAAACAGCAAATCAGCATATTAGACTGATTTCTGGAAGATCATGTGACACTAAAGACAGGAGTAATGTTGAAAATGTTGCTTTGATCACAGGAATAAATTAGATTTTAAAATATAGTAATATAATATTAATATTAATTAGAAAGCAGTTATATTAAATAGTAAACATATTTCACAATATTACTGATTTTACTGTATTTTGGGTCATATAAATGCAGGCTTGGTCAGCAGAAAAGATGTCTTTAAAAAACTTTAAAAATCTTACTGTTCAAAAACTTTTGACTGGTAGTGTAAACTCTCACTTCTGCCTTTACACTCTTGTAATCCTAAATTTGCTTACAAATTGCATGTTAATGCCTCATTTTATCGAGTAACATCTGACTTTTCCTTTTTATAGGTTCTTTGCCGGGGGCTCAGAGCGCAGTGGGCAGCAGATTGTCGGTCCTCCCAAAAAGAAGAGCTCAAATGAGCTGGTTGAGGACCTGTTTAAAGGCGCTAAGGAGCATGGGGCGGTTCCTGTTGACCGAGCAGGCAAAGGACCTGGAGAATCCAGCAAGTCCAGCAGGGTAGATTCTTCACTGAATAAACTACATTGTAAATTAAAGATAAGATACATGCTTACTGTGTACTCGTATCTCCCATGATTTTGATTCACTGTATTTTTTTTTTTGTTCTGTTTCCTTACTCTACAGCCATTTCTGGGTGGTGGCTATCGATTGGGTGCAGCACCAGAGGAGGAGTCGACTTACGTGACAGGAGAAAGAAGACAATCCGGCAGTGCACAAGATGTGAGTCACTAGCCTGTGACAACTGAAGTCTATTGAGACAAAGGAAGATCCACTGCAATGATTTGTGCTGTTCCAACAGGTGCATGTTGTGCTGAAGCTCTGGAAGACTGGCTTTAGTCTTGATGAAGGAGAGCTGAGGACCTACAGTGATCCTGGGAACGCCCTCTTCCTGGAGTCTATTCGCAGAGGGTGAGCTCTGAATACATTTACTGATGCTTGGATGTTTAAGAAGTTTGCAGAACTTGATTTTGATTCATTAACTAAAGTTTTAGTTCGCCCTCAAGACAGTCCTCTTCTAACTGATTGTCAAATTAGACTTTATAGAATGCTTTTTTGGCTCTCTTAGGGAGATTCCTCTGGAATTGAGACAGCGCTTCCGGGGTGGGCAGGTAAACCTAGACATGGAGGACCATCGGGATGAAGACTTTTCCAAATCTAAACCTATTTTCAAGGCCTTCACTGGAGAAGGACAGAAACTTGGCAGGTTGGAAATTGCTTTCTTCCTCTTTCTTATTTTCTTCTCCATACAGAGCTAAAGGCTGCTGAAGTACTTAATACACTATTACTAATGCTAAAACATGTCTGGCTAATGCCTCGTTGTTGGACAGGAGGACTTATTGAATGAATGAACTAATCCATGACAGCCTTTTGTAATTTGACATCTTTTTTTCTGAAGTTAAGAGGGTAATTTGTAAAGCTGCCCTCGATTAAAGATTTTTCTGGTTGACTAGTAGTCATTTATTTGAAGGGATTTGTCGACTAACCGCAAGTTTGTTAATAAACAATTTAAATCATTATAATGAGCCTTTAATTGCCTACATAGCCTAATAAGCACTCAAGCTCACACATAAAGCTTGCCACAGCACACCGGCAGAAGTAATATGAATGTTTCAGAGAAAAACGGTAAGTAGGATGTATTAACATTTTATTAATTTATTAATAAACTAGTGCTTTCTTTGTTTTTGGCGACACCAACTCGTCATCTCCACAGAAGTGAATGCTCCTGTATGCATGTTTCATAGGTATAACATAATCTGAGAGTGTGTGTGTGTGTGTGTGTGTGTGTGTGTGTGTGTGTGTGTGTGAAACTTTCCTGTTGGCATCTTAATTTTTTTTAAGGCTTTGTATGTTTCAGTTCCAGAGATATCTCAATATGGCTCCAGGAGTAAATTGTACGCATAAACATTTTTAGTGGTCAAAAACCAAATGTGAGTCACTTTGCATATAGATGATAATTTATTTAATTTAAAGAGAAATGTCTAAAAAAACAATGTTAAAGCTATAAATCTTGTTTCTCTTAATCAAAACAATTGCATAGAATATACCTGTTCTTACAAAAATATAAAAAAAGTGTAAATGTTAAACGTAAAAAGAACGTAATAAAAACACTAACTTGTTTACTTTTGTTTAACTTCAGTTGGTGGGTAATTTAGTCGATCATGATCCATCTCACTATTGAAGATAATGTGCAGTATGTACTTTTTAAGCCTTGTTTTCTAGGGACGTGTATCCATTTTACCACAAGGGGGCGATAGTTTATTGCATATAAGCCACAGACCATTGTAGTCACTTGTGTTTGGTTCTGTCTATTTGCTGTTGGGAAATAAAAGGGCTTCAATGATTTGAGAGAAAGCATAGTAGGGCTTCAGGTTTTGAGGAAAATTGTGATTGAAATTTTAGGTTTTTTTTTTTTGTTTGTTTTAAAAGCTCCAGGATTACTGTGCATGTTTATAGGGCTACAGAATTTGGGCCAAAATTGTGTGAATTTATATCAAAATAAGTATAATAATAACAACAATAATGTTATTACTTTCATATTAATGTAAAAATATTACTATTGTAATTTGTTGTAAATCCAAAAATGGAGTACAATTAAAATACAATTTTATGTTGAAGTATGGCTGTAAAATTACAATACTAATTTATGCCTGTCTTTAATTTTCAAATGTTAAACCATCAAGTTTTTATTTTGACAGAAAAATGCAGGATTTATAAAGACTTCTCATTACAAGTTTAAAAGATGCATATATTTAATTAAATAGCAGCCTCTGTGATTCGATAATCACATTAATTCGTTTTATTTTCATGCAGCACCTAGTAAATAGCAAATTGTTTAGATTGATCGCTACTTTGCATTTGCAACATTTCATTATACACTACTAGTCAAAAGTTTTTGTAAAAGATTTGTAATGTTTTTTTTCTCCTTTGCTCACCAAGCCTGCATTTATATGATCCAAAGTACAGCAAAACAGTAAAATTTTGAAATATTTTTACTCTTTAACTCTTTTCTTTTTTTAATGTACTTTAAAATGTAATTTATTCATGTGATCAAAGCTCCATTTTCAGCATCATTACTTCAGTCTTCAGTGTCACATGATCCTTCAGAAATAATTCTAATATGCTAATTTGCTTTTTTATTATTAACTTTTTAAAAATTATTATTATCAATATTTAAAACAGTTTAGTGCATTTTTTTATAATGATCCAAAGATCATTATTCTAAAATAAAAAGCTTTCATAACATTATACACAATACCATTCAAAACGCTTGATCATGTGTCTGAAGTAATGATGCAAAAAATTCAGCTTTGTAATAACAGGAATAAATTACATTTTATAATATATTCAATTAGAAAACAAATAATTTGAATGGTAAAAATATTTCAAAATAGACTGTTTTTGCTGTTGTTTGGATCAAATAAATGCAGGCTTGGTGAGCGGAAGACACTTTTAAAAACATTAAAAATCTTACTGTTTTGACTGGTAGTGTATATCGCGATCTTCATGTTGTTTTATCATTTTAAGTTACAGTGAGGTCAATAAGTATTTGATCACTCTGTGATTTTGCAAGTTCTCTTACTTACCACTAAACTTGCAAGTAATCTTACCAAACTTGTACAGTAGTGTAAATAGGTTATGTACTCACAAAACGCTGCATCAGAACATTTGTAAGTCCACCATGAGTGTTTTTAAAACACGTTTTAGCCGATCCCTACTAGTCTCAAAAACTACAAATGGCGACACGTCAACGTCACTTCCCTGGTTTGAAAAAAGCACGTAAAAGTCCTACAAGTTGACATGCACACAGATGTAGTAGGAGGACTTTTGCGTGCTTTTTTCAAACCAGGGAAGTGACGTCGACTAGTTTTTGAGACTAGTAGTTCTCGGGTAAAACGTGTTTTTAAAACACTCATGGTGGACTTACAAATGTTCTGATGCAGCGTTTTGTGAGTACATAACCTATTACACTACTGTACAAGTTTGGTAAGATTACTTGCACGTTTAGTGGTGCAATTTACGAGATACATCACATGTACCATTCACTCCTGTAACAAGCAATTCGAAAAACTCTAATATCTCCATAAATGTTCGACTAAGGTAAAAAAAAAAAACTTCGGATGGGGTATTTAGATGGGCTTTGGAGTGCATAGCAATGAAGTCAATTCTACTCCGAACCATCCCTTTAAGTAAGCCCATGTCCAGGCCCGTCTGAAGTTTGCCAGGGACCATCTGGATGATCCAGAAGAGTCATGGGAGAAAGTCCTGTGGTCAGATGAGACCCAAATAGTACTTTTTGGTCTTAACTCCATTCGCCGTGTTTGGAGGAAGAAGAATGATGAGTATCATCCCAATAATACCACACCTACAGTGAAGCATGAGGCTGGAAGCATCATGCTCTGGGGGTGTTTTTCTGCACAGGGGACAGGACGACTGCAAGGTATTAATGAGAGGATGAACAGGGCCATGTATTGTGACATATTGGGCAAAAACCTCCTTCCCTCAGTCAGAGCATTAAAGATGGGTCGTGGCTGGGTCTTCCAACATGACAATGACCCAAAGCACACAGCCAGGAAAACCAAGGAGTGGCTTCCTAAGAAGCATATCAAGGTTCTGGAGTGGCCTAGCCAGTCTCCAGATCTAAATCCAATAGAAAATCTTTAGAGGGAGCTGAAACTCTGTGTTGCTCAGCGACAGCCCCGAAACCTGACGGATCTAGAGAAGATCTGGCCAAAATCCCTCCTGCAGTGTGTGCAAACCTGGTGGAGAACTACAGGAACCGTTTGACCTCTGTAATTGTTAACAAAGGCCTCTGTACCAAATATTAAATTTTTTTGACTCAATTGATCAAATACTTATTTGACACAGTAATTCACAAATAAATTGATAAAAAAATCATACAATCATACAATAGGATTTTTATTTTTAGATTCTGTCTCTCACAGTGAAAATGCACCTATGCTGAAAATTGTAGACCACTCCATGATTTCTAAGTAAGAGAACTTGCAAAATCACAGGCCGATCAAATACTTATTGACCTCACTCTATATAATTTGCATGTGACTGAACTTTTCAAATGTACTGTACTTATTTTACACTAACCTCCCTCAGCGCCACTCCAGAGTTGGTGTCGCTCCCAAAAAGCCAGCAGGACCAGGCTGCCAGCGAAGCTGAAGCCAGTGCTTCCATCAGTGTGGACAGCTCTCAACCTGTCACTAGCATTCAGATCAGACTGGCCGACGGAGGCCGGCTGGTACAGAAGTTCAACCACACCCATAGGTAAAAGCATTATGAAAAAGCCTTAATAAAAACGCTACAGCATGAAAATGTTCCTCACAACTGACCTAACTGTGTCTGCATCACAGGGTGTCTGATGTGCGTCAGTTTGTGGCGAGCGCTCGCCCCGCTTTAGCTGCCACCGAGTTTGTTCTCATGACGACCTTCCCCAACAAGGAGCTGACGGATGAGAGCCTGACGCTGAAGGAAGCCAACCTGCTGAATGCCGTCATTGTGCAGCGGCTAAAGTGAAGGCGTCACCCGGTAACCTGGCTTTAATAAAGCACTTTGGAGTTGGAGATATCGGGACTGAAAGGACTTCTAATTACTTAATTTTGTTTTCTTTAGCGATATGTTATTCCTCTGTGACAGTTTTGGGGTGGTGGGTGTTTCTGATGTTCTGAGATGAAGTTGAAGCAATCGCACTGTGATCCAGTTTAAAGGGATGGAGAGAGGAACCGAAGAGAAGAACTAACAAGTTTTACGGTTTTAGAATAACTGCTGAACGTATTCAGATTGAAATAAAGAGCTTTCTGAAGAGTTTCAACATCCTTTTACCTCGGTGTCTATCTTGCAGCTATACGCTGCTTTGCTTTACCTCCTCCTCAGTTTTATTCCTCGTTCTGTGATTCATCTCTTAACATTTCTCAGAACTGTCATTAAAACTAAAGTAGCCTTACATTCTAGCCCCTTACAGACCAAGTTCAACCTCAACTGTCAATGATCAAAAAAAAATTTTTTTACAAAACAATTTTTCTTTTATGAGTTTCGAGGCTTTATTTTGTTATTTAGGTTGTCACACTATATTGATTTTTTTTTATTAATATTATTATATTTTGCCTGGTTATAAAATAATGTAATTATAAATTGGTTGATAAGGAGCCAACTTCAATTTTGGACACACTGCTGCTGGTGAACATATCAGTGGCCTTCTTGTATTCTATGCAGAAACTGACTATAATTCTGGAGATATCATGTGATTGTGAGCTGTGGTGAACCTGATATTAAACCCCTTTGTCTGGCATTAAAGAGCACTTTATTTTTTGGAGTGATTGAGAGAGCATGTCACCACAAGGTGCTAATATCCTAGTATTTTTTTCTTTCCCCTCATAAAAGGGGCTTTTGCATGTCAGGAAGCGGTTTGTTTTTGAAAGCTTTGTTTGTAGTAGAATCATCTAGAGAGCGTGATGGAAGCTATTAGTTCAGAAACCGGAGTCATGAGTTTGTCATGCACTCCCAGGGTCTGTGGAGTCCACTGTCTTGCAGTGTATTTGAGAAGAATATTTTCACACAGTAATGAAATTGAAATCAGACATTAATGATTAAATTGAGTTTATTTGTAAAAAAAAATACATCCTAGAAGGAGAGTTCAGCCAAAAATGAGAATTCTGTCATTAACTACTCACCCTCATGTCGTTGCAAACCTGTAAAACTGAACACAAATTAAGATATTTTTGATTAAATCTGAGAGTGTTCTGACCCTGCATGGACAGCAACGCAACTACCACGTTCAAGACCCAGAAAGGTAGTAAGGACATTGTTAAAATAGTCCATGTGACATCAGTGGTTTAACTCTAATTTTATAAAGCACAAAGAAAACAAAATAACTTCATTCAACTTTTTTTCTCTTTAGTCAGTCTCGAAAGTATCACAAAACGTGTGGCTGATGCAGGAGCCGGCGTTTTCGACCCTCGTAAAAACACAGCAGACCCAGTTTTAGTTTAAAAACTCCGGGGTTGCGGACTCCAGACCAAAACTGAGACTTTCAAAAAGCTTGGACGTAGTGTCCGTGACTTTACCCGTCAGTTTCTGAAGATCATTTTTGAAGCCCAAAGTGGGCGGAGCCAGCCATCGCCATTTTGGCAGCGAGTCACCGGCTGCGTTCGAAACCGCATACTCAATGAGTAGGTACTTAATTTCAATAAGTACGTACTTAACGAGCGCTAAAAGAGTACGTACTCTACAGCCAAATCTCGTTGAGTATGGATGTGATCTGCACGTCTTCCGCCATGTTGACGTTATCATGTGACCAACGACGTTATAACAAGTGCAACAACTTAACATATAGCAACAGGTTTAATTCATCTTTCTATAAATATTTTGATATTGATGAAATTTGTTCATTTTGTGGTCATGTTGAAGAAACAGCTGTTCTTTTATTGTGATTGTAGTATAACAGATTTTTAACAGAGGTTTTTGTATTTTTTAATTCTTAAAGAAATAATTTTTGTCAGGAAAACCCAAATTCTTTTTTTTTTGAATAAGTTATTTCTTTTGTTTTGTATTCAAAATTGTTTATCCACACGCAAAGCTAGCTTAAATTCTTGTTAAATTTCTCTTTTCATCCCTGAGGCTTATCAATAACAAAAACAAATCCAATTTTTGATAAACGATGATGTGAATATTTTGATTATTCAGAGATATTTAATCATATTTCCCCGTGTATATAATTGCATACTAATAGTTATGTTTTTAGTTTTTCTCATTATGATTGTTCATTGTTAAAGATAAATACCATCTTACCCTGAGCCTGTAATTGTAAGTTAGGTAGTATTAGTAATAAAATGAAAATAAGCACAACAGGTGCTCAAACACCTCATAGCATCAGTAACACAACAACCCTACCTAGTACATCTTCCTCCATGTTTGCAATATCTGCACAAAGGAGACGTGGATCAGCTGCTTGAAGATCTTGTGTTTGGAGGTGTTTTTTGAGGATTTTACACTCAAAAAATTTAAGTATTACTACTTAGAAATTAAGATTACCTAGGAATGCACTGATCAATAATAATGATAAATGCTGACCTATAATTAATTATATTTTTTAGTAAAAGAAACATGTTTTTTTTTAAATCAAGTAATTAATTAATGCATATGTTAATGAAACTTATATTTTATTTACTGATAACAACATGGATATATGAGTAAAATAATAAAGTAACCTTGAACATAAATAAAGACACATGGAACAAAGCTTTATTCAGACATATTGGTATTTTAGTCTTTCTCTAGATGCTCTCGCTGGCTCTTTGGTCTCTGAGAATGAAGAGGCCACAGCAACATCTGGTCCAGATGAGACAAAGAGCAGGTGGAGTGATGGAGGGTCTCATCGATGGCACTTGACCATTTCCAGGATGCTGCTGTGGATTTCTCTTTTCTCACTGCACACACCAGTCTGCCGCAGACATTTCAGATCATACAAAGATGCACAAATACAATACAAAAGTTGTCATTTTAACAGCACAATTTCATTAGATCTCTGTATTAGAAGTAACAAAATTACCTAAATTTATATTAAGTTACAGATTTTACTTTTTTCCCCACAAATGCTGCTGTCACCTTTCCTTTCAGGTCCTGCTCCACCACAAAATATCTGCAACAAAGGCACAGAAATCTAGAATCAGAAAAGTGCTTAAAGTTTTTTTTATTATTAATAAACTGCACTTAAGGTTTAAATAGATGTCTGTAGTGTACTTGCTCAAAGCCTTTGATGGCAGCACTGCTTCATCAATCACTCTTCACCAGACAAGCATACTTGTCTCATCTGTCCCTGTAACATCCACACAAGATTCAGCTCCCTCTGATTCGTGTGCTCAATACTACATTTATGAGGTAGCTGTTGTGTTCATTGGCTTTTTATCCAATACAAATGCTCCTGAATTTATCAACAGTACTATTAGACAACTGAAATAGATAACTCATGTTTACTTGTTTACTAACTATATGTTTATTTACATTACATTAATCTAAAGCAGTATTGACAACAGAGAATTCTACATAAACTCACACAACGTCCATCACTCGTTTAGATGTCTGTTTGGTGTTGTCATTTAATTCTTTCAGAACATGTTCCTGTCAGTTGTTAAACATTTAGTAATCATCTTTAAGATGTCTATGGTCGCTATACGTAATAAAACGTGTTTTACAGCGAAATCACAAATATACTTTAACGTTACACGTATTGACACCTTATGCAAATCAGCAGTTTACGATACAGTAGCTCAAAAAATACGATTTTCAGGCAGAGAACAGTGTTTTGGTTTGTAATACTCACATTTGTAAACACTCTCGTTGCGGTTCCCAATCACGTTCGATGATGACGTTTTGGCCTCCTGTGGCCTCCTGGGATTGAAAAGTGTGCATCAGATGAACACTTCAGAATCTGGGCTGAAGCAGTAGGACATCCGGGGATTTCTCGCCTACTCTTTTATGAATACTGAGGTTTCGAACGTACTTCTTTCTTCACGTCCTCATTTTCCCTACTATATAGTAGGTAAGTAGGCATATTCGAACGCACTTTAAGTATACGTTCGTCCGAATCTCGCGAGAATTAGTGCACTCGCCTACTAATTCTCGCCTACTCTTTTATGAATACTGAACATTCAAACATACTTTTTTGCTCGCCTACTGCTTTTTGCCTACTATATAGTATGGAAGTATGCGGTTTCGAACGCAGCCAACGTGTGTCACATCTGGATAATAAAAAATGGGCAAAGAGGTGTGGGTGTGGGTGGAGCTTGTTGCTGAAACCACGCCCCCTACTTTGACAGTGGTGACGAAGACCGGCGGAAATGCAAAGCTTCAATTTTCTAGGCTGATAAGATTAGGAACTACACTCCCATTTCAGCGTAATAGTCAAGGAAGTATGCTGCTGTAATAAGGCCGAAGCAGGAGCAGTAATACCACGCAGTACATGTGCAAATGCTAAACTAGCTGGGAACTCATTTCTTATAATACTCAAAATAAGTCTTATAATACAAGTGTTATATATGTTGCTGACTTGTGTACTTACATTATCCCAAATGTTTCAAAGAATGGTTAAATCCGGAGAAATAAGCTTTTTTTTTTCTAGTGTAATGGACCGTGTCACTGCGTCGCCTGCTAATGACGTCCCTCGATTTTCCGGTTTTATTTTGTAGAAAACGTGGAAACCCCAAAGACACTTTAATATGTTATGCATTTTATTAGACAGGTGACGAATGCACAGAGTAGCATTATATCAAAACTTTCAACACACTCAAATGTATCTACAATGATAAAACAGTGATGCTTTTTTCCACATACGCATGACTGGAAGAAGCGGAAGCGGTCGACTCTGGCATAATAAAAGCTCCGCTGCTTTCAAGCCATGTGTAGCATTCGTCCTTCATTAGCAATCGCTCCAGCGTTCTCGTTTCACTTTCATGACTTTCAGCCCCAGCCTGCTTCAAACCACAGTGACCTTAATAAGTCTTTAATACATTAGCTCATCCATAGACGTGATTTCTGCCCGAGTTCGGTCGAATTGCATTGTGAGGATGAAGACAACAACTCCAATGATTCCTCACTCAATCACAGCCATCAAACGTATTTGTTTGTTTTGAATATGCGCCCTCTAGCGGCGAAAACTTACATATTGAGCCTTTAAGGCTCATTTAAACAAATTAGTTCTAAAAAAAATTCACCTCCTCAGAGTTGTCATGAAAGGCAAAATTAGCTATATCAAAACCACTTTTTGTACCAGGCTGTAAACATATTTATTTCTGCTGTGAAGTTCTATGGAACATATTGGGGTCTATGGGACAGACTCTCTTTTGAAGCTCTCCTGTGCCCAGGCAATTAATTGTAGTTTTAAGTCACTTCCGTGTTGGTTTCAAGAAAGAGTTGCCGCTTGGACTGCCCACATTCGCTCTTCATTATGCTCATTATGAATGCTCATGTGACATGTGTTTTCGGTTGTGTAGTGTGCATGGAGATCATTTCTGAAACGCAGTGGAAATGCCAGTGTAGGCGAGGATCATTTTCATTTTAAATCAGCTTTTTGAATGAAAATGCACTAGTGTAAACAAGGCCTAAAGCCTAATTTAGACTGTCAACCCAAATTAAATTGAAATCCAATCATATTTAGACAGTCTAAATGGCAACAAACTACATGAAATCCGATATGTGCAAATCCATTTCGAGCTACTACATTCATATGTGGTTTGGAATCTTATTCAAATCGTATTCCTGAAAATCAGTTTTAGGCTCTGTTTACACTAGTGCGTTTTCGTTTTAAAACGCATAACTTTTGCTATGGTTACGCCTGTCCTTTACTCCGTTTTGGAACATCAAAAACAGACTTTTCGAATACGCTACAGACCCAGTTTTAGTTTGAAAACTCATTGGTTGCGTTTTAATGTAAACAGACCAAAACGGAGACTTTTGAAAACGATGACATGGCTGCCCACGTCCTCGACGACCGTGTAAACGATAACATCATGGAAATACAATATACTGCTAGTATAGGAACCTCTAGTTTTGAGACAACACAACAGCATTGCCATAGAAACCAACTCACTTTCAAGTCATTTTTTGGTTTTCTTTGTGCACAAAAGTTATTTTCGTAGCTAAATGTGTTCCAAAGATGAATGAAGGTCTTGGATTTGGAACGACAAGAGGGTGAGTAATTAATGAGAGGATTTTCCTTTTTGGCTGAACTAACCCTTTAAAATTTTAGCATATGGATACCACTAAAATGTTTACAAGTATCCCTTTCAGTATGAAACAAGATTAAGTTACATGGCCCCTTTTATTATTAAATTAGGTATACTTCAGCTAATCAGATAGATTAGTCGTGGTTGCCCTTTAAGAGTTAACTAAACTGTGCTGATCTCGGGCTGCGTTGTGACCATATTTCAGTTGTGTATATTTATATATGGCTAAATACAGTCTAAATAAGCAAAAAATAAATGTCTCGTAAGCTATCATAAAGTATATAATCAATCAGTGAAGTACGTCAACAGCAAACATTCTTCGCATGGCTCGTCTTTTTTTTTTTCTAGGAGACTTGTTTCTATTCCCTTTTGCGCAGATGGATGTACATGACTCCGCTGCACAGAAGCAAAGGTACACAAACCCAAGCCAAGTAAAAGCAGTAACCGAAGTGTCCCGAGCTCAACTCCCGCGAGTCCTGAAGGATTTCTTTATTGTGCAGAGTGTAAATGAGCACGGCGGTGAAGGTGTTGAGCCCTGAGAAGACAGAAGGTTTCAGAATGTTACTTTTCCTTGACTTCAGAGCAACTGACATGATTGTTTGTGTATTTTGGCTTGAGCTAAAGACGATGACTTCGACTAGTCGTCGAGAAAATTGCGTTGAAGCACTTACCGGCAAAGGCCTGGCAGACACCGGTGAGGTAAAAGAGCCCGCCTTTAGACATAGTGAAGAGTTGGCCCAGGAATATCAGGAATGAAATGGCGGAGAAAACCACAGACAGGACCATCAGAACCTGGACAGCCTGAAGCCACTCTGGTGGAAGCCAACACAGAGGACAGTGGTGATGTACACAGTATCAGTCAAAAGTTTTTGAACACTACGATTTTTAATGTTTTTAAAGAATTCTCTTCTGTTCACCAAACCTGCATTTATTTGATCCAAAGCAAAAGCAGCAATATTGTGAAATAGTTTTACTATTTAAAATAACTGCTTTCTATTTGAATATATTTTAAAATGTCATTTATTCCTGTGATCAAAGCTACATTTTCAGCGTCATTACTCCAGTCTTCAGTGTCACATGATCCTTCAGAAATCATTCTAATATGCTGATTTGCTGTTTAAGAAACATTTATTAGTACTTTCTTTCAGGATTCTTTAATGAATACAAAGATCAGCATTTGATCAGTGTGAAATAAAAAGCCTTTGTAACATTATACACTAACAGTAGTCAACATTCGAAGTAGATCAAAAATGATCATCAAAGTTGTCCCAAGACAAGAACGGGTATTGTTTTAGTTTTAGGACAACTTTGATGAAAAGTTTTGATCCACTTCAAATGTTGACTGTATTCAAAAGCTTGGAGTCAGTATCATTTTTGTTTTGTTTTTGCAAAGAAATATTTTTATTTAGATGAAATAATCTAGATAAAATTGATCAAAAGTGATGATTAAGATATTTATTTCAGACAAACTTTCTATTTATCAAACAAACCTGAAACAATTCTACTCAGCTGTTTTTAACATAATAATAACAAATATTTCTTAAAGCAAATCAGAATATTAGAATGATTTCTGCAGGATCATGTGACACTGAAGACTGGAGTAATGATGCTAACAATTCAGCTTTGAAATCACAGGAATAAATTACATTTGAAAATATATTCAAATAGAAAACAGTTATTTCAAATGCTGTACTCTGGATCAAATAAATGTAGGCTTTGTGGGCAGAAGATACTTCTTTAAAAAATAAAAAAAATCTTACTGTTCAAAAACTTTTGACTGGTAGTGTATGCTACGGTAAATTCCAATATTTCGTAATAATTCAAGTGTTAAAATGTTATTTTACCTGTCTCTTCTGATGATGCACAGAACCATGCCTCTGTTTCGTTGTCAAATCGGCAGTTGTACCAGAGGTCTGAGTGTTCAGTGCCATCCCAAACCCACCAGGACTGATTCATACACAAGGTCAAATATGCAGTAATTATTTCAAGGATATGCACACTATTCGAATTAATTATCAGATAGTTTTAGTAGGTCATCTGCGTTTAAGGGTCTCATATACTGACCTTCTCCATGGTGGCGATAAAGAGAACCGCCAGTGTGATGAGATGAAGCAGTGTGACTAACACCAGAAGGGTGGCCATGGTGAAAAACAGCACCTGTTAACATCTGAAAATTTTTGGACACATATTTCACTTTTATATATTTTGTGTAGAATTATTAGTAAACATTTCACTTAACATATATTCTTATTTTTATCTTATTTATAATACTATCAATTATTTGATAAAACACTATTATTATTAATATTATTATTATTATTATATAAATAATAAAATAGTTGTTTGATGTTCATTTGAGGGTTTATAATACAACTGCATTATTGTACCATTGCCCTGGGGTTTTTTGTGAACAAAAGAGGTTTAACAAATCTGCTTTTTCCTAAACTTAAAGATGGAAAAGGGCAGGAAGCAAAAATACGAAGTAAATGAGTATGGCTGAGGTCCAGAGCTGAGACATGAAGGCACACATTCAGACTTTTCTAAGTCTTGAGACACATGTTTTTCCTCAGGGCAAAACTAGAGAATAAAAGCCTTGGGAAAAGTCATGTTCCCATAAGCAGGCTTCTGTTATCCCGTGAGATTTTTATAGCAACAAATACATTTCTAAAACGATTTTTTACACTTCTGACAATGATAAAATACGATGTTCAAGCACAAATTCATTCCTTTGTTAAAATCATGTCATGTTCACAGTGTTAAATTATTATGTTGTTGTATTTTATGGTTCTTGTTTTATCTTTATACGCTTATTTTACAATATTAGACCATAAACAATAATAAAAGCAGAATAAAATAAAAGGTAATCTCACCAAATGTGATCCAAATCCAGCAGAGGCAAATATACTATGTATTAAAGCACCGTCCCGTGTTTATTCTGGTCTGCTGGTACTCTCCACCCTTTTCGGCTCAACAGTAAATTGGCTGATCTTTTTGGGGTCAACTTCAGCAAACGCCCATTTCCTTGTCGCTGAGTTAATGCTGTTGTCCTGCACACAGTCCCATCAGATCCTCCTTGTGTGTTCAGGAAACGCATGAGCATGGGCACACGTCTCTCTTTCCTTACTGCCCGTTTATCATCTCAGAGGGTGTGCGCTGGGTTCCTATGGGCTTCTATCAAAAGTTCAATCTCCTTTGATGATGTTGATTATATGTGTGTGGGTTTCATTCATCATCGCCCAAGAGATGGAGTTATGGTCATTTAACAGGGAAGGGAAAGCCACCTAAATTGGGAAAAGTACAGGAACCTCAATGTTTATTTGTCATGCTGTGTACAGTAAATGTAGGTGGACCCGGGAAAAAAAATGATTTCTATATGTTATGTTATCTATATATCTGCATTATTTCTACAAACGCTACAGATACATTAACTACAATAGTCTTTACATAACTTTAAAAATTAATCTTACCGTTGTATTGGATACCATGAATTAAAACTATGTTTTTATTAGGTATTTAAATAAGTACGTAAAATAATAATACAGAACGAAAGCAGTCAAATTTTAAAATAGTTTTACTATTATATATGAATATATTTTAAAATGTAATTTATTCCTGTGATTTCAGAATTTTTAGCATCATTACTCCAGTCACGGTCCTTCAGAAATCATTCTAATATTCTGATTTGTTGCTCAAAAACATTTTTTATTATTATTATTATGTTGAAAACTGCTGAGTAGATTTTTTTCAGGTTTCTTTGATGAATATAAAGTTCAGAAGAACAGCATTTATCTGAAATAGAAATCTTTTGTAACATTATAAATGTCTCTGCTAAATAAATATACTGACTTCAAGCTTTTGATCAAAGGAATACCTTATATGTTAAAAAAAAAAATTCAGACAGACAGTTATTTTAAATAGTAAAAATATTTTACAATATTGCATTCTGTTATTTTGGATCGAATAAATGCAGGCTTGGTGAGCAAAAGAGACTTTTTAAAAAAATATATTAAAAAACCTACTGTCCAAAAACTTTTAACTGGTAGTGTATATAGTTATTATTATTTGAAGTAAAAAAAAAAACAACAACGTTGATTTAATGGTAAAAAATGATATAACTAATAAGTTAGGTACGTTAAAAAAGACAACATTTAATACGTTTTAAATAAGTTAAAGGGATAGTTCACCCAAAAATGAAAATTTGATGTTTATTTGCTTACCCCCAGGGCATCCAAGGTGTAGGTGACTTTGTTTCCTCAGAAAAACACAAACGAAGATTTTTTAACTAAAACCGGTGCAGTCTGCCAACCAAATAATGGGAGTGGATGGGCACCAAAGCTTTAAAAGTAAACTTGCACAGACAAATCCAAATTACACCCTGCGGCTCGACGATACATTGATGTCCTAAGACACGAAAGGATCGGTTTTTGCGAAACACTGAACAGTATTTTTTTATTCTATTTTATTCTTCGTTTGTGTTCTACTGAGGAAACTAAGTCGCCTACATCTTGGATACCCTGGTGGTAAGCAAATAAACATCACATTTTCATTTTTGGGTGAACTATCCCTTTAAGTTGTGCTTATTATTATATTTTCAATCCAGTTTAATGTAATGTAAGTTGAAATGACTTAACATTTAAGGCAGCAACTTTTTTTTTTACAGCTGAGCTTCAGAGTTAAAACTATTAGGTCACACTATTATTATTCTTATTATCAGTATTAGTAGCAGTATTTGTTATTGGTGTTTGTGTGATTTGATATTAAATGTGCCATGGTTAAAACCCAAATTGTTATTCTTACGTCGTCGTTGTATAAGTAAAAATGTACTTTTTTTATTTTTTTATTTATTTTGTGGTTAAATAGTACATGCATTGGGTTTAAAAACCATAAAAAATGATGTTTATAAATATGTGGTTTAGTCCATTATAAGTCTCTTTCCAAGAGACCAAATAATATCCACCTTTGTCTTCAACGTGGACTAGGGTGACCATACGTCCTCTTTTACCCGGACATGTCCTCCTTTTTGGCTATAAAATTATGTCCGGGGGAATTTTGTAAAATATCATAAAATGTCCGTTTTTTTTTTTTTTTTTTTAACCTCATTTCACTGACCGTCATTAATTCAACACTTTAAACATTCCCAGTGGGCCGATCACCGAAGCGAGGGAGACCTCCCCCATATTAGGCGCTATTTTAAATTATAGCGCATTCAAAACCGCAAATAGCCGAAAAGTGTGAAGCGGTGGGATCAATCACCCGCACAGTGCTGATGAACGCGCGCTGCGCTTCTGCCACGATGTACAGTGATAAACAGTGTAAGTTGCTTGATCCATTCAGATAACACACAGAATTGTGTTATACATGTGATATGAGAACATTAAAGGATCTGTAAGTTCTGCTGGGCTGGCTGAAAACAGCCACGACACTGGATACTGCATGCAAATTTCATAGTTTATAATTACTATTTAATTTTAAAAACCATATGTTTTCTTGTGACCACCGTCTTACTACTAATATTCTAACCAATAATTTCTTTTAATTTTTAGTTGTAATTCGTTTTAATTGGAGTAAAATGTTAATTCAATAAGAGCCTGATTAAAGAATTAAATATGGGTCTTATATAAATTAGGTGTTTACTATACATAATAAAGTTCTTAAAGGGACAGTTTACCCAAAAATAAAAATTGTCATCATTTACTCAACATCATGTAATTTCAATAATTTCAATCCTATGAACTTTTTTCTTCTGTGTACTTTTTGTCTATAGAGTAGAAATCAAGGGTAACCAAATATGTTTGGTTACATTATACAAAATATCTTTTGTGTTCCACAGAAGAAAGTAAGCCATACAGTTTTGGAACGACATGAGGGTGATGATTTTTATTAATGAATGTTTTTTTATTACATAATTTATTAGCAACAAATTTCCTGCATTCTAGCTAAAAATCAATGCTTTACTGCATGCATTTCTCTGTGACAAAAATGTAATTAAGTTTGTTGCATTTGAATTCAGCAGTATTTATCATTATTTGTTTAAATCCTGTTTTATTCATTCATGTACTCCAATTAAAGACCCTATAACCCTGCTGAAATAAACAGCTTAAACCAGCCTTGGTTGGTTGGCCAGTTTAGGCTGGAAGTAGCTGGTTTTAGCTGGTCTTTTAGTTGGTGGTTTCCGAGCCTGACCAGCTAAGACCAGCCTGGCCAAGCTGGAAAAGTGGTCAAAACCCTTCTAAAACCAGCCTGCTGACCAGCTAAAACCACCCAACCAGCACAGGCTGGTTTTAGCTGGGGGTTTTTTCACCAGGAAACCCAAGAAAACTTTCATGTGGAACTTGTGGGCCGGATGGGCTGAATTTGTCCAGGGCTGAATTTTAACCCCAGTCCAGCCCTGGGTACCTGTCTGATGACGTGAAAGACCCAATTGTCAAAACAATACAAAGAGGAACTGCTCTGCAAGAGCTGTGTGTCACTAACATGCCGAAACGCAAATGTTATAGTTTGTTGTTGTTATAGTGTTATAGTTTCACAGACAAATTGGAAAAAAAAAATGTTTTACAAGGCAATTCTTATTTAAGCATTTTATGTATTATTTATTTATGTTTGTATTAGGCCTGTATAAAGAAAAGACTAAGAGAGATTATATTTTTTTACAGGGCAATACGGTTTTGATATAAGATTTAGTTCAAACAGAAAGAAAATTTAAATAAATGTGTGATTTCTAAAAGCGCCTTGGGGGGTGGGGGGGGGGTCCTCTTTTTGGATTCTCAGAATATGGTCACCCTAAGTAAGCCTTTGGGCGAAACTTCTGGTTTATTAGCCTGGAAATAACCAGAAGAATAACAACGTGCGGTGAATAGTAAAACTGTTTGCTCTACAAACCAGTTTGCTCATAATTAAGATAATACATTAAAATAATATGGTAAGACACACCTATTTGCAATGTAAAGCAGCAAAACGACCTTCTTTGTACAGCTAAAAATAGATGAATGCCAGTAAGACCGGAAGCCAGACTCATTAAATTTACAAATTGCTGCGCCAGCTCTTAGGGGACAAATACGGTGGATAGGGCCGATATTTTTTATATTTTGAACGTTTGAATATAAAATGACATATGTTTCAGAAATAGGCACGAATATCAAACGGACAGCAGTTTCAGGGAATCCTCTATAAATTGTACATCTGTGATTCAGTAGTCCGTATTCCACTGGTTGTAGTTTCCACGCCAGTCCAGTAGGGAGCAGTATTAACTCTGACATCCCCGCTGTGTTCGTGGAAACTTCTCAACGTCACAACCTCAGAGGAACAGCAATGGCGACAAGGAGCTCTGGGTTTTCACGGACCCAAACAAGAAGAGGAAATTCATGCAAAAACGTTTTTAATAAAATCCGACAAGGCCAAATCACAGGTGTTGGCTTGACTAGAGGGTCTCAGGTGAGATCGCAAATCATATGAAGCTCTAAACTGCCTACAATGCGTTTCTGAAACAATGTTTACATACGAGGCCCCGAAGAGCCATAAATACAAAATAGCTCTCAAACTAAAATATACAGCGTTTAATGGAGACACTATTACTTAGTTCTAAAATCATCAAGAGTATATAAAGTAATAATATAGTTTCTGACCTGTTTGTCTTATTTGATAATGAGTTTGTAGTGTTTAACCAGTGTTGTGTTTGTGTTGTCAAATGCAGTTACCTGTAGCTCTGCTGGAGGAAAGAGATAAAAGAGCTCAATGGCAGGGGATACCAGTGTTATTGAGGAGACTTCACGAAAGCAGCCATCCCAACAGCGATCTCTCCAAGATTCACAGCATAGTCATGGTATGCAAGATTTCCTTGTCTGTTCACACAAAATGCATTGCTTAAAACCCATACTTGCGACTAGATGTGAATTGAGTTGTTTTGTGGTTGTGCAGGAGCTGTCATCATTGCTGTCAATGGAGGCTATGTCATTTGTCACAGAGGAGCGCAAAACACCACAGGAGTCGATTTCACCTAATACATATACATTTGACCTGTTTGGAGGAGTTGATGTGAGTTTTTTAAAGTAAATATTACGCTTAACTAATTCAAAACTTGTATGGAGGGATTGCATTTATATCACAGTTTGGTCAGTTACCCAGATGCATGGCCATATTGGCGATACTTGGATATAACAACAGCATGGATTGCATGGTTAATGTGCTAAATACGTTGTACTGCTTATATCTGCTGTCTAAACCACGGGTAAAAAAAGTAGCAGGAAAGGGTGCTATATTTTGACAAACTAAAGTTAATAGGTGGTAAAGATACGTGCAAACAATATTAATTAAGAAATTAGCCTAATATTTCACCTACCTGACTGGAAATGATAGGAACAAACTTGAATGTTTTCTAGATTCTTGCCCTGGAAATCCTGGTTCAGTTTGGCCAGCCGCGAACGCCTTTTGTTCCTAAGACAGTTTTTGTACTATTCTCCTTATTTTGGCAGTCTATAGTAATTCCGAATGTTTTTCCCACTCTGAACGAATAGTACAGCCCAAAACATGACAATAATTGACCATTTTCATCAGCAAAATATGTGAGTTTTGTTTAATTCAGTGTCACCAAAACAGCCGATTAATGACATGTTGTGAAAACCCTCTGTTGAGTTTGATGGCACTAATGCAAATGATTATACTTTTTAGTTTTGAGCTATGCTTGATCAGTTGCTCTGAAAGCCCATATAAATGTAGACTATTGTACAAAAATTTGGGATCAGTAAGATTTTTTTTTTTGTTTTGTTCGTTTTTTAGATAAAAAGGGATACTTTTATTCAAGAAGAATGCATTAAATTGATCAAAATTGACAGTAAACACATTAAAAGTATTACAAAAGATTTCTATTTTAAATAAACAATGTTCTTTTGAACTTTGTTTATCAAAATATATATATTACAAAAATATTAAACAGCTCAACTGTTTTCAACATTGATAAAGATAAGAAAATGTCTCTTACACACCAAATGATTTTAAATGTAAATGCGGTCATTTTCTGATAATAAACAGCTCCATAGCTGTTGATTTAGAAATGAATACTTTGGTATTTCATTCCCCGTCATGCTCTATTTTTATCTGTCAGTAAAATATTGTAACACTTGGTATGGTATTATAACATTGATACTCACAAGAGCTTAAGTGGCAAGAGCTTCTCACCGAGTGCTGTATTACGTTCTTAGCTTTGTCTTTTTATTCCGCTCTCGCCGTGTGTTGAAGACAGCAGAAACCGAACTCTTACAAATAATACAGCCAACACTGTACCTACTTCGAATCATAATGTTTTAATCTATTAGAAACCAGTTTGGCTGATACCATAATTATCATAATTGCAGAATGCAGATTTGTTAAGTTAGTCAGTATGCTTTTGTCATTTGTCTGCAGTTATTAGTAGAGATTCTGATGCGGCCGACGCTCACAGTACAAGGAGACCTACCCATACGTAAGCTTGTTGAAATAATAAATCCAAGCTCCTTTCATAATTTAAGAACAGAAATAATATTTGTTTACAGTAATTCTGTCTCAGTTAATAAAGGTTTGCTTCTTGATTTTCAGTGAGTGATGATCTCATTAAGGATTGTCTAAGTGTCCTGTACAACTGCTGTATATGTGTAAGTGTAAAAACATGTGCATGACGCTGAAATAATAATTCTGAGTTACTTAGCTTGTTTCCTTATGAGTAACAGCCTCTGCTTTTGTGTGGCAGACAGAGGGCGTTACAAAAAGCCTTGCAGCGAGGGAGGATTTCGTCACGTTCCTGTTTACTCTCATGTCCAATAAAAAGGTTTTTCTACAAACTGCTACACTTATCGAGGACATTCTAAGTGTTCGAAAGGTAAAATCCAAAGCATATACACTGCTACAATTATTTAGAATTATTTATTATATTGATCAAAAGTAATAGTAAAAACATTAAAAACTTCTATTTTAAATAGTATGTATCACATTACCACAAAAAATGTAAGTTTCCAACATTGATGATAATTAAAAAAAGGCTGCTTAAAGGAGAAGTTCACTTCTAGAACAAAAATGTACAGTAATGTACTCACCCCCTTGTCATCTAAGATGTTCATGTCTGTCTGTCTTCAGTCTCAAAGAAATAGTTTTTTGAGGAAACAATTTCAAGATTTTTCTCCGTATAGTAGATTTCTATGGTGCCCTGTGTATGAACTTCCAAAATGCAGTTTAAATGCGGCTTCAAACGATCCCAAATGCAGTTGTAAATGATCCCAGCCGAGGAAGAAGGGTCTTATCTAGCAAAATTATCTTTTTTTTTTTTTTTTAAATGACAATTTATATACTTTTTAACCTCAAACGCTTATCTTGTCTTGCTCTGCCTGAACTCAGTTCAAGACAGGCTTTGTCGAAAAACTCCCATCTCGTTTTCTCTCAACTTCAAAATCGTCCTTAATCGCTATTTTACCTTTCTTTGATAAGGGTGTTTGATCATCCTTACATTCACTTTGCAAACACTGGGTCAGTACCAATTTAAAAAAAGGTTTCGCTAGATAAGACCCTTCTTCCTCGGCTGGGATTGTTTACAACCGCATTTGGGATCATTTGAAGCTGTATTTAAACTGCATTTTGAAAGTTCAAACTTGGGGGACCATAGAAATCCACTATATGGAGAAAAATCCTGAAATGTTTTCCTCAAAAAACATAATTTCTTTACAACTGAAGAAAGACAACTTGGATGAAATCTGTAAATTTTTGTTCTGGAAGTGAACTTTTCATTTTAAAGAGACAGTTCACCCAAAAATGAGAATTCTGTCATTAATTATTCACCCTGTAAGACCTTGGTTCATCTTCGGAACACAAATTTAAGATATTGTTAATGAAATCCGAGAGCTTTCTGACCCTTCATAGACAGCAACACAACTGACATGTTCAAGGCCAAGAAAGGTAGTAAGGACATCATTATCTTATTTGATTAAATATCTTAATTTGTGTTCTAAAGATGAATGAAGGTTTTGAATTTTCATCTTTGGGTGAACTATGCCTTCAAGCGGCAGAAAATTAGCATATCAGAATGATTTCTGAACAATCATGTGACACTGAAGACTGTGGAGTAATGGCTGCTAAAAAAAATCAGCTATGCCATCACAGGAATAAATGACATCTTAAAATTTAGTAAAGTGTATTTTGTATGATTTTTAGAACTGTAATCTGTACCTTTGCAATGTAGCAAATCACTTTTTGTCTTATCTAATGAAACAATCTGTAATTTTTCCAAAAAAAAGGGGACAGTTCACCCAAAAATGAGAATACTGTCATTAATTCCTCACTCTCATGTCGTTACAAGTTCATTAAGAGCTTTGTTCATCTTCGTAACACAATTGAAGATATTTTTGATAAAATTCGAGAGCTTTCTGACCCTGCATAGACAGCAATGCAACTGACACATAACACATTCAAAGCCCAGAAAGGTAGTAAGGACATCATTATCTTTATTCATGTCCTTTATTTAACCAGGTGAAAAACTTTTCTCTTTTACAGAAATAACCTGGCCAATCTTAAATTGATTAAATGTCTTAGTTTGTGTTTTGAAGGTGAATTAAGGTTTTGTGGGTTTGTAACAACAGAAATGTCATTTTTGGGTGAACTATCCCTTTAAGCAGCAAATCAGTACATTAGAATGATTTCTGAACAGCATATTTTGTATGATTTTTAAAACTGTAATCTGTACCTTAGCAATGTAGCAAATCACTTTTTTCTGTTTTAACCTTAGGAAATAATCCATCTTGAAGAAATTCCTAACTTGGCCAGTCTGGTCCAGAGCTTTAACCAGCAGCAGCTGGCCAACTTCTGTCGTATCCTCTCAGTCACCATATCAGAGCCAGACGTGGGTGTAGATGACAAACACACCCTCCTAGCCCGCAGTACCCAGCAAAAGACCAGCACATGCCCATCACGTGCAGAGAGCAACCAGGGTTAGGAAACAAAACTGCCGTTAATCCACACAAAATGTTAACACTGATGATGACAGGGTTAAAAATGTGTCATATGATCAGATTTGTTTTGATCTTTCTGCAGTGGCTCTGCTGAATATCCCAGGCTTCATTGAGCGCCTTTGTAAACTTGCCACACGGAAAGTTACAGAGGCGGCGGGTACCTCTGCCCGGTTGGAGCTGGAGGACTGGCACAGTTGGCTTGACAATGCACTGGTGCTGGACGCTCTCATGCAGTTAGCAATTGAAGAAGCAGAGCAGAGCAGTACAGGTGAGATCTTTCTCTCTTTCTCGCTCTGGTTTTCCATTAGCTGCATTATTTGGTCTCATCCACTCTTACTGGCTGTCTTTCAGAGTCATCTGATGAGAGCTCCTTGTCCTCTAGTCCGCTCAGACACAGGCTGCCCCAATCTATGAAGATCGTGCACGAGATCATGTACAAAGTGGAGGTTCTCTATGTGCTGTGTGTGCTGCTTATGGGCCGACAGAGAAATCAGGTAATGGGATGGGATTGAAGTGACTGTGAGTATTAATAAATTTAATAAATGGAATGAGTCAGGATGATCTACTAGTCATATATTAAGGTTGACAAGTAGGTTTAGTAACCATTAAGGGATTAGTTCGTTTCCAGATTAAACATTTTGTGATAATTTAGTCATCCACATCATCCAAGATGTTCATGTCTTTCTTTTTTCAGTGCATTTTCAATGCAGCCTCAAACGATCAAACTCTACACGATCCCAGCCGAGGAATAAGTGTCTTATCTAGCTAAACAATCTGTCATCTTTTAAAAAAAAATTCTATAATTTTAACCACAAACGCTTGTCTTTTACTAGTTCGACTTTACAATCACGCACACGTGACATAGGCGGAAGTATCTAATCAGTGTTTACAAAGCAAGCATGCAAAAGTCAAGCACCCTTTACAAAAAAAGATAAAACAAACATGTCAGACAATTTTGAAGTTGGAGAAGTTTTTTGCCCTACAAAGTTCTAACAGTGCATGACTTTTCCAACATGATTATGCAATGTGTAAAGACATGCATTGCAGAGCTAGTGCAAGACAAGCATTTGTGGTTAAAAAGTATATAAATAAAAATAAGTTTTAACTAGATAAGACTGGGATCGTGTAGAGCCCTTTGAAGCTGTATTAAAACTGCAATTTGGACCTTCAACCTGTTGTCCACCATTGAAGTCAACTATATGGAGAAAAATCCTGGAATGTTTTCCTGAAAAACCTTAATTTCTTTTCCACTTGAAGAATGACAGACATGAACATCTTGAATGACATTGGGGTGAGTAAATTATCAAAATTTGTATTCTGGAAGTGAACTAATCCTTCAATTTCTTCCTTACTGACCCTTAAAAAAAGAAAGAAAAGAAGAAGACTTTAGAGTAGAGGTGTATTTTAAAGCATTTTTTCATGGATTGTTACTCTTGTGGCAGGTTCACAGAATGTTAGCAGAGTTCAAGTTAATTCCAGGGCTCAATAACCTGTTCGATAAGCTGATCTGGAGAAGGCAGCCTTCTGGTCACGTCCTACATCGGCAGAACCAGAACTGTGACTGCAGTCCAGTAAGAAGCAGACTTTTAATACTTTTTTTTTAAATAATTTACTCTTACATATGGATGATTACAGTGTGTAAATAAATACACTTTTTTTTCTTCTCTACATCAGGAGATCTCTTTTAAGATCCAGTTCCTCAGACTACTGCAGAGCTTCAGTGACCACCATGAGTGAGTACCTCACTAAATGCTAAGAGACATAGACAGATTCACTGGAATGATATTAAACATTATCGTTCACAGGAATAAATACCTTCTTCTAAGTGGACAGGAGCTGAATGAACTGAGTGACATCTACCTGAATGCGAACATCTTTGAAATGGAGGCACTGAATAACACAGACAGGCATGAAGACCATTTTTATGTCATATTGCTAAAGTTCTTCCTTATTTTCAAATTTTGAACTTGATTTGGTTTATATTCATTGGTTTACAGGAACCTTGTCTGTGACGGTAAAAAGGGTCTTCTAACACGGTTAATTTCAGTAATGAAGAAAGAGCCCATTGATTCTTCATTCAGGTGAGATCTTGAGTTACATTTCGTAATGTTTTTTTTTTCATTTACTGACCTTTTCATTTCATAATTTCACTGAGTTTGACATCTCTCCATGTCTCCATGCACAACTTGCTTCAGGTTCTGGCAGGCAAGAGCAGTGGAGAGTTTTTTGAGAGGAACGCCATCATATGCCGATCAAGTGTTCCTTCTCAGAAGAGGCTTGTTAGAGGTGAGCTAAAGATCTGTGTAATGCATATCAATTGCTCCATGAACATACACTACCTTTCAAAAGTGTAGGTTTAGAAAAAAAAAAACTTTTTTTTTCCAGGAAAAAAAGTTACAAAAATGTTAAGCAGCACAGCATTTTTTAACACTGATAACATGAAACGTTTCTTTGGTAAATCAGCATTTTAGAATGATTTCTGAAGGATCATATGGCACTAAACACTGGAGTAATGGCTGCTGGAAATTAATTGCAGGAATAAATGACGTTTTTCAAAATATATTAAAATAGAAAACAGTGATTTCAAATTACACTAATATTTCCGATATTACAGTTTTACTGTATATTTGATCTCATAAATGCAGCCTTGGTGAACATAAGAGGCTTCTTTAAAAATACTTAACCGACTGCAACTTTTGAATTCTATTGTACAATACAGGACTATTAAGTCATCTCATATTTCTCTTCTTTCAGCATATTCTATATTGCATCATCGACAGTGGCTGCAAGTCACACGACGTCCTTCAGAGCTACTTTGACCTACTTGGTGAGCTTATGAAGTTCAACATCGATGCCTTCAAAAGATTTAACAAATATGTTAACACTGAGGAGAAGGTGGGTTTACAGTCAGACCGTTTGTGATTTTTTAAATTTTTTTTTCATATGGCAGACACACTGAAATGATCCAGTAGATCTCAAATCTCCCTTTTGACACCTCAGTTTCAGATGTTCCTGACTCAGATCAACAGCTCTCTGGTAGACTCCAACATGCTGGTGCGATGTATAGTGCTCTCTCTGGATCGCTTTGAGAGCCAGACAAAAGATTTGAAAGGTTGGCTCAAGTGATTGAACAATGAATTGAAAGATGAAACAGTTTCTCAAAAATGTTTCTTTGTCTCTTTTACTCAGTGGTTGAAGTGTTTTCAGAGTGTCGCCTCTTGTCCTACATGGCTCAAGTGGAAAACAGGTTGTCCTTCCTTTTCAGACTGACCAGCATCATCAATGTCCAAACCCTCACTCAGGCAAGTTGTAAGATGTAGATGCATGTTTTGTGTCAGGGGTCGGCAACCTACAGCATGAGGAGGGATAATAACATGCACATGAGAGATAGCAAGTGAGATGCATTTCCTATAGCTAAAGTTCTTTGCACCTGCATGATGATCTACATTTCAAAGTAATGATTCCTTTGCGATTGAGCGGCCAACAGATCACAGTTCTGCTGTATTTTATTGTAAATGTATGTAAAATTATTTTTTGAAATATTCCTATGAATTACCTCAGCAAGCTTTTTTATTAGGTTATGCTGGATTAACATTGTTCATCAGATTTAAACTGTGAAATTTGTTTTATGAATTTAAACTTTTAAATATTGGCAGCAAAATAATAAATCCAACACATGAACTAAAACATTCTAAATGGCTCTTCTTGATGAAAAAGGTTGCTGACTCCTGTTTTATGCTGTTATCCAAATATACAAAATGATACGCTGAATCATCTCATTTAAAGTCATAGTTCACCCAGAAGTGAAAATTTTAATTGCTGAACCTTATTTCGTTCCAAATCCGTAAGGCTTTTGTTCCTCTTCAGAATACAAATTAAGATATTTTTAAGGAAATCCAAGATACAGTTGATGTCAAAAGTTTACTTACACCTTGAAGAATCTACAAAATGTTAATTATTTTACCAAAATAAGAGGGATCATAAAAAATGCATGTGATTTTTTTATTTAGTACTGACCTGAGAAAAATAGTTCACATAAAAGACATTTACGTATAGTCCACAAAAGAAAATAATAGCTAAATTTATAAAAATTCCCCTGTTCAAAAGTTTACATTATATTTTGTTTATATTACTGTGTTGTTACCTGAATGATTTACAGCTCTGTTTTATTTAGTGATAGTTGTTCACGAGTCCCTTGTTTGTCCTGAACAGTTAAACTGTCTTAGCCTGGCGAGCCAGACTTACATCAAGATGTTTAGTCTGGAAACTCTCCATAGACGCGGCTTACTCCGAGGGGCGGGATAAACGGTTGTCTCTCAAAATCCCTATGCACGCAATAGGATAGCGCTTCAACCAATCAGAGCAACGAAGAAGGTGACGTAGTCTAAGCTTTTTCCGTATCCAGTCGGCAAAACTCCAAACACATCTTCCTTTTTTAAAAATGACTTAAGTGCCGTTCTTTGCTCGTTTCTTAAAGAAAAACTTAACTCCAAGTCCTCCAGAGTCGCGGCCAAAGCCGATTCGAAAGACCGCTGTTCGACAGCTGCAGCCGCCATTCTTTGTTTTTCAAGTGGCAGCCGTCGCAACTCTGTCGTCATATGTTAAGCCCGCCCCGCCTACTCTATACGCGTTGTGATTGGCCTGACCCAATTTGGGTTTTTGCAGCTAGAAGGTCTATTGAGAGTGTCTAGACCCACCTGGCTGCAAAATAATTTTTGCTGCCGCTAGGGTGCGTCTAGATTTCTAGGCTAAAACTGTCTGCTATTCTTCAGAAAAATCCTTCAGGTCCCACAAATGCTTTAATGACAACTGAGGGACTCATATTGAACTATTACAGAAGGTTTAAATGCTCACTGATGCTCCAGAAGGAAACACAATACATTAAAAGCCGGGGGGTGAAAACTCTTTGAATTTAAAGATCAGGGTTAATTTAACTTATTTTGTCTTCTGGGAAACCTGCAAGTATCTTCTGCAGCTTCTAAAGGGCTGTACTGAATGAAAAAGAAAAGATATTTATAGCAAAATAAGAAAAATTTACACACATTCAGTATGTTCAAAAGTTTACACCACTGGCTCTTAATGCATCATTTTTCCTTCTGGAGCATCAGTGAGCGTTTGAACCTTCTGTAATAGTTGCATATGAGTCTCAGTTGTCCTCAGTGTGAAAAGATGGATCTCAAAACCATACAGTCATTTAGTGTTAATTTCGTCAGACGAGACGAGACGAAATATGTTCGTCAACGACCTTTTTTTTTCATGACTAAGACGAGACGATGACAAGACTGCACCACTGTCAAAACGCTGACTAAGACTAAATTAACATGCATTATTGTTGACGAAAAAAGACGAGACGAAAATGTTTTGCATAAAATAAAAACTAAGATAAAATCTCTCTTCATTTTCGTCTACAATCGTCTCTGCTTTTTCATCAGCTGTTACGGCTTTAAAATATTCAAGCTGCGCTTTGGCGCGCTGGCTGGCGCTGAGCCAGAGACGGACGAGCTCTGCGCTTGTCATATTATAAACACAACTATGCAGTGTTTTTAACCACATAACGCTTATTTTAGGTTTCAGACATTTAAATACACATAAGTACTAGTAAAAGGAGACATTTAGAGTTTGTAAAATACACACATAGGTCTATGGAAGCAGCAAATAACAATCTATTCAAATATAATTTGCCGATGTGTTTCATTCGTCACATACACATAGGCTTAGTAACTAAAAAGTTCACTCTATTCCTCTTCTAGTTCACCAGCCACTTACTTGCATGTATTTCGGGAGAAATGGATGAATGTATATGTTGTAAATACGGCTGACAGGACTCTCTGAACAGCAGCGCGAACAAACATGGCCGCGCCCATCTCACGTTACAGATTACAATCCAGATCATTTATATAGGGTTTTAAACGACGAAACATACTAATTCACACATATTTGTGAATCGGAATATTAGATAGTTCATGGCATGGTAAGCAAGTGTGTGAGTATTCTGGATAAAAAAGGGAAAACGAAATAAAAGCGATCTATCTGTCATACAGTGTTATTGTGTCTGTGTTGTGTCACGTGACAAGCTTAATGCGTCGCCATGGAAACAATAAGGACGAACGTTCTAAAATAACGGTCGCTTAAAAAAAAACTCACTCTCAGGGGTCCGCTAGAATATTTTAAACTCACCACTGAAAGGGTTAATCATTTGTGAATGTGTCTCCTAAATCAGAAATTGAAAACCAGACACGTTTAACATTTGCATTCAACAAAAATCATTCAACAAGTGTATTTTGTCAGGTAATTATGACATTTAACCAATGTTTGAGATATGTGAAACACTTTTTTTACTGAAATGTGTATCAGTAATAATCTCAGTAATAATGTGCTATTTTAAAAAAAGACTACATTTTTTGACTAAACCTAGACTAAAATATAGTGAGTTCTTTTTTGACTAAAACTAGACTAAAATTAAAAGACTTTTAGTCGACTAAAACTTGACTAACAAAAAAAGATATGTGAATGACTAAATATGACTAAAACTAACAAGGACATTTGGCACAAGACTAAGACTAAATTAAAATAGGTTGATGAAATTAACACTACAGTCATTGTAGGAAAGAGATAAAATACACAAAAAAATGCTGAAAAACCAAAGAATTTGTGGGACCTGAAGGATTTTTTTTGAAGAACAGCAGGCAGTTTAACTGTTCAGGACAAACAAGGGACTCATGAACAACTATCACTAAACAAAAAAAAAACACAGTTGTGGATCATTTGGGTAACAACACAGTATAAAGAATCAAGCATATGTAAACTTTTGAATGTGGTCATTTTTATAAATTCAGCTATCTTGTGGACTATATGTAAACATCTTTTATGTAAAATATCTTATTCAGGTCAGTACTAAATGAAAAAATTACATGCATTTTGTATGATCCCTTTTACATGTTCACTTTTACATCCAACTACAAAACACCCGGATTGCTTATGAGGCATTGTCGTTTCAACTGCTTGAGAGAAAATGGCAGACTGTACAACTGACTAAGGGCAGAAATATGCTAATATGGGACAGTCCATCAGCGGTGATGGGCGGAATTGATGATTGAGACTGTTTGTTTTTTAAGAATTGAAAAAAAAAAAGAATGAATGGATTTTTATCATTGTAGAGTGGTTGTGTCCAAACATTTATACAACAGCATGTAAAAGCAAATTTGTCCATGATTTTGATCAATCACAGGAGAACGTGAGCTGTCTGAACACCAGTCTGGTGATTCTGATGCTGGCGCGGAGACGGAGCAAGTTGCCTTTCTACCTGAGCGCTCTGCGAGAGAAGGAATATGCAGAGAAATACCCCGGCTGCCTGCTCAACAACTTCCACAACCTGCTGCGCTTCTGGCAGCACCACTACCTCAACAAGGACAAGGACAGCACCTGCCTAGAGAACGTGAGCTCAGCTCGATTGACCAAACACAACCATTCTGTCAAGCTTATGAGCTGTTAAGGTATAAACTTTTCTATCTCTTTCCAAAAACAGAGTTCTTGTATTCCCTTCACATACTGGAAGGAAACGGTCTCGGTGTTGCTGGGCTCTGGAAGAAGCTCACGCTGTGCTATTGCCACCTACATTGATGAAGCCTACAGGGACCTGGACAGAGACTTCCTGGAGCTGTGACTATAGAGACTGAGAGGACTTTCTTTACATCAGAATTACATCATGCCTAAATTTATAAGACCTAGTCCATTCAGATGCATTACAGAATAGGTGTGTGTGTGTGTGTGTGTGTGTGTGTGTGTGTGTGTGTGTGTGTGTGTGTGTGTGTGTGTGTGTGTGGGTGCAAGTGTGTCTGGGTATTCATGGCGCTGAGGGTTTTGATTTGCTTGTGTTCAATCGTGTGAATGTGTGTTGGCGCAAAGTATTAAATGTGAAAAGAATGTGCTTGGGAATACGTTATGCCACTGTAGGTGTGTTTGTGTTTGCAGTGGCACTAGAGTCTGGATGTTTTTTTCAGTTGGTCCATAGAGTCACAGCTGCCTTGTTCTCTTGCCTCCTGTAGGTTGGCTTGTCAGTTACACATCCAGACATGACAAACTCCTGGAAGTAGTCAGAAAGAGCCTCACTGCCCACTGTCTCTTACTGCAAAAAAAAAAAAAAGGCAATTTAATCCAGGGAGAATTCTAATGTCTAATATTGGTGATTGGCTTAGTTTTTTATGTTATGTATGTAGTTCTCACTTGATCTAAAAAATTAACTTTTCAGCCCCAAACTCACAGAGTGACAACACAAAAGCAACAGAAGAAAATAAAGATGTTTTATCACAAGCATGTTTCTCTCTGTTTGGCGGTAGCAGTGGATTAATTAATCTGTTAAAATCAGGTTTGCAATGGAAGTGCAGGGATTTAGACTCTATTTTTGTGAAAGAATTTGATTATTTAAAAGATGTTATTTTGTAGCACGTTTTTGGGTTTGCTTACTTACTGTACTTACCCCCTTGTCATCCAGGATCATTAATTTCTTTCGTTTTCAGTCATAAAGAAATTGTTTTTTAAGAAAGACATATCAAGATTTTTCTCCATATAGTGGACTGCTATGGTGCCCTGGGTTTAAACTTCCAAAATGCAGTTTAAATGTGGCTTCAAACGATCCCAAATGCGGTTGTAAACAATCCAAGTCGAGAAAGAACGGTCTTATCTAGCGAAACAAGCTTTTTTTTTTTAATAAAAAACTCCCCCCCCGGAGTTTGAACTTCCAAAATGTAGTTTAAATTAGGGCTGCACGATTAATCGTTTTTAAACCGAAATCGCCATTTGAAAGGGTGCGATTTTCAAATCGCAAGAGCTGCGATTATTTCGATTTATTATCAAATGTGGTAACAAGCATATAAGTCGTTTTTGACAGGTCACTTCAAGTGCATATTACGTCTTCATGCTTATATTACGTTTGATGCAGAGTTTAACCAATAGGGGGCATTTTAACACTGCATGTAGAGACATGCACGGGACGTATTTTTCAGTCCCGCCTCCGCAGAAATATGTTGATCGTCTCCGGTTACTGTCGTAACCTCGGTTCCCTGAAAGACGGTTCACTCGACATTGCGTCAGAAGCTGACGCATTTGGGGACTCCCTTCCTTCCTATCCTACCTGAAATCTTATTGCACAACGCCAGTGAAGTTGCAACTCTTCGCTGGCCAATGCCAGCCAAGACGGCGATTATGGGCGGGGCCTGTGCCGCTATATAATACGCTGTTTTGGCGGCATAAACTCAGAATCTTCCGACTGAACCGACAGTACAGCAGATCTGAGCGGAGAGCACGGCAGCGTACGCAATGTCTCGTTCCCGTCTTTCAGGGAACCGAGGTTACGACAGTAACCGGAGACGTTCCCTCTCAAGACGGTTCACTCGACATTGCGTCAGAAGCTGACGCATTTGGGGACTGTATAGAACAACGCCGTGTGAACAGCGAAGAGGAACTCAGCCTCGGCGGAGTTAACAGCAGCTGTACTATGCAGAAGAAATAGCTCAATCCCCTTAACCTATCACAGCTATATGTGTCACAAGCATGAAACTGAGAAAAACTGAGATGGCTGCAACATAAACCTTAAGAGTGGAAGGCATACTGCCGCCGTCCATTCGTTGTTGCAAAAACTCCAGAATGTCCGACACAGGGCAATTCTCCGGGTCGTGGTCATTCAGTCTGCACCATTTCACAAAGACCGCCCACTTGAGTGCATACAAGCGTCTCGTAGAGGGGGCTCGCGCCTCCGTGATTGTGCCCATAACGCGATGAGACAAAGAGCGCGCATTCATCGGTTCCCGCACACTGACCACACATGAAGTCTCCACCATTCGGGGTTCGGGTGCCATATCGAGCCGCCCGCCTGAGACAGAAGGTCCCGCCTCAGCGGGATCGGCCACGGGGGTGCTGTTAGCATCTCCAGCAGATCGGGGAACCACGGTCTGTTCGGCCAGTACGGGGCTACTAACAGCACTGACGCTTTCTCCTCCCTGAGTTTGTGCAGTACTTGCGGCAGAATCTTTAATGGGGGAAACGCATACAGACGGGCTTTCGGCCACGGCATTGTGAGCGCGTCCCCGCCCAGAGGGGAGCGAGTCAGAGAGAAGAACAAAGGGCAATGCGTATTCTCCTCCGTCGCAAACAGATCCACCTCCGCCTTCCCAAACTGATCCCAGACCAGTTCCACCGCCCTGGGGTTCAGTCTCCATTCCCCGTGAGGGATTCCATTTCTCGACAGCATGTCCGCGCCGCTGTTCAGACAGCCTGGGACATGCGCTGCCCGGATGGAGCTCAGGTGACAATCTGCCCACAGCAAAAGGCGTGCTGCCTGCTCGTGAAGGGCTCTCGAGTGAACCCCGCCTTGGCGGTTTATGTATGACACCACTGACATGTTGTCCGTACGAATCAGCACATGGTGACCTCGGACTTGCGTGATGAAGCTCTGAAGAGCTAAGAATACTGCTCTCAGCTCGAGGCGATTTATGTGCCATGTTCCCTCCAACTCTGTCCAGCGGCCTGAGGCTGGAACTCCATCGCAATGAGCTCCCCAGCCCGCCGTCGACGCGTCTGTCGTGACGACTTTCCGCCGTGTGACCAGTCCCAGCTGGACACCGCGGCGGTACAGATCGGGATCCCGCCATGGCTCCAGCGTGCTTAGGCACCTGCGAGTGACCACAACGCGGGCACGGCCCGTCCTCCAAGCCCTCTTTGGAACCTGCGTTTTTAACCATATCTGGAGGGGGCGCATATAGAGCAGACCGAGGTGGCACACCGTCGCAGCCGCCGCCATCCGGCCCAAGAGCCTCTGATATTCTTTCAGCGCTACGGGTCGTCCCAGGCTGAACGCATCCAGCGCTGACATTAAATCTCGAATACGCTCCTGACACAGACGCGCTCTCATCGAGACTGAGTCCAGCTGCACCCCCAGATATGTAATCGACTGGCTGGGGCATAACGCGCTCTTCTGCATGTTCACACAGAGGCCCAGGCTCTCCAAATGACGCAATAGAACGCGTTTGTGGCTGTTGAGCACATCTTCTGAATGGGCCAAAATCAGCCAATCGTCCAAATAGTTCAAGACGCGCATCCCTCCGGCTCTCAGAGGGGAGAGCGCAGCATCCACACACTTCGTAAACGTGCGTGGTGCCAGGGCTAGACCGAAGGGCATGACCGTGAATTGATATGCTGTGCCTTCGAATGCAAATCTCAGAAAGCGCCTGTGCCGGGGGGCGATCTGGATATGAAAGTATGCGTCCTTCAAGTCCACTGAAACGAACCAGTCTCCGGGCCGGATCTGCGCGAGAATCTGTTTCAGCGTTGTCATTTTGAAAGCGCGTTTGTATAATGCACGGTTGATTGGTCTCAGGTCCAAGATTGGACGGAGACCCCCACCTTTCTTCGGAACGATGAAGTAGCGGCTGTAGAAACCGCTCTCTCTCTCGTTGGGCGGGACAACTTCTATCGCTCGTTTTGCGAGGAGATTGAGCACTTCTTGTCTCAGCACTGGCGCGCTGGACGGCAGAACTGTAGACGTGACCACACCATTGAACCGGGGTGGTCTGCGCTGGAACTGAAGCGTGTAGCCGTTCTCTATCACGTTCTGTATCCACTCCGAAATGCCCGTAATTGATCGCCAAGCGCTGGCGAAATGACTCAGAGGACGGGGTGCCCCGCCCTCTGTAGTCTGAATAGCGCCGCTGTATATCGGGGGCGCGCCCCGTGAATTCACTAGGCAAACGGGAGCGCTGTGTGACAGCGAGGGACGCGCATCGCCGATTGACGGGGAGCGCGAGCCTCTTATTAAATGTGTGTGTGATGCCGCCGTGTGTACACGGGGTGGTTGCGTGTGCGCAACCGTAGTCATTGGAGGAGGAGAAAAAAGCTCTTTTTGTGAGGGTGTAACAGACTTTATTACATTCTGAACAGACACAACAAAGACATTCTCGTAGTCGCCCGCAACCGCCAAGGGGACCTCGTGAGAACTTCTCGCACGCTTCAACGCGGGCCCGCCGCTCAGCGTTCTCCTCCTCCGACCCAACTCGTCAGGAACGAGGCTTCTGATCCAACGGGGGCGTGCCTCCGGGGCGACCACCTTTCTTAGGACCGTGCCTAGTCCTCGGCGCCCTCTGCCACGCTGGTTTGGTGCGAGCCGCCGGCTCTGGGTCTGGCGCCGCAGAAACG